>NC_057803.1:161717837-161829664 GCF_018294505.1 Triticum aestivum | reverse complement strand
AGAAAGATCAAAGGCGTGGTTTATTGGTGACTCGAAGCTTTTCATTTCGGTTTGATTTGAGTTGTAGGAAAAACCGCACTATTAAGAGGGGTCATCATGGATGTATGTCGTGTGGGGACACTTCAAAACATAATGCACCAGCCCTCCTACACCTACCACCCAGTTATCCCATGAAGTGTGGTTTGCAGAGGTGTCCATGAAGTGTCAACGGAGGGAGGAACCGGGTGTCGACGAGGACAAGTGTGAAGGTGGCGATGAGTGAACCAACGGCTCTCGTACGAAAAGGCGATTCGGGAGGCGATCCCGATGGCGTTGGCGTGGGTGCCCCCTGCGGGGCCGCGGCGCCGGAGGACGGCTGGATGGCGGTGCGCCTGGTCGAGGGGCGCGCTCGGCGGAGCCCCGTGCTCGGGGGGCGGCCCCATGGCCCGTCTTCCTCAGGCAGCAGGTTCTGGGCGCTGGCGGGGGTCGACTTCGACGACGAAGACGACCAGGTAAGCAGTCAGGTAAGTGGTGGTGGTTCGCCGAGGCCTCGTGAGGCATGCTCGGTGGGTGATTTTGTCGCCTGTGCGGAGGAGCTTGGGGGCTCCTTCGTGGCCGGTCGCCGGCGTGCTTTTGCTCCTGGTGGGCATGGCAGGCGGCGCCTGGCGGCGCAGATCTGGCGGCCGCCCAGGGGCGTGGATGCGGGTCCAGAGGGCCGTTCGCGCGTCTCGCCGGTGGCGGGGTGGCTCGCAATGGAGGCGGTGTCGTTGCTCTCGGGCTCGGAGAGCTCGCCGACGTTGACAGGTGTTGCGACGACGATGGGTGCGCCTCCTCCAGGGAACCACGGGACCAACCTAGGGTTTCGCTGGCTCGGGCGGACGGGTCTGCTTCCCAGCTGGGCCTGGAGGAGTGGCCCAGTTTGCCTGTGATTGGGCCAGGGGGCCCAATGGGCGGAGCGCCTGACTCTCAGGATGGGGGTGCAGGGGCGCTCTCCTGTGGCTGGGCCAGTCTTTTCTAGGCCATTGGCCATGTGTGCTCCGGTGTCCAGGCCCGAGCCCATTGCGGTGGTGGACGAGCGGCTGCCCACTCTCCTATATAAGTGGATGTGGCTGCCGAAGGGTGCCCTAGATCTGTCGCTAGGGTTTCCCGCATCCTCATCGCAAGTGCAGCGCTTTTGACACTGCACTCGTCTCCTGGTCCGCTCCTCTCCCCTTCCCCCTCGTCTGCTCATTCGCGGTCGCGGTGCGGATGGGTTCCCGCCGCGCGGAGAAGCCCCCCATGTCGCCGCCGGCCCCGGCGGCCGAGCGCCAGCGCGAGCTAGATCTGCGGGCGTAGGCGCTTTCCAAGATGTCGGCGGGCCAGGCGGTGGATGGGGGTTGGGGGCCGCCACCTCCATGGTGGCTCACTGAGCAAGAAAGGAAGAAGCACGAGGAGCGCGAGTGCAAGAAGAAGAAGACGGAGGAGTACAGGCGTCGGGGTTTGGAGCAGAAGAAGGAGCTCAAGCGGAAGGAGTCCCAGCACCCTCTCTGCGGCGAACAGATCGGGGATCCCTTTGCCAAGAAGCAGAAGCAAGAGGGGGGGAGCTCGGCGGAGCACAAGGGGACGCCGTTGGCCTTGACGGCAGGGTCATCGGCTTCGAAGGGCTCGGCAGATGCCCCCATCCCTGTGGAGGAGACGGACGGGCCGGAATGCTTCAAGTGCGGTCGGGTGGGCCATTATCAGAATATGTGCCACTTCGAGCCTCTCTGCGTCATCTGCCATGAGGAGGGCCATGCGTCGGCGCACTGCCCTACGCGGGGACGGCCCCTGATGCTGCAGATCATGGGCAACGCCATCCCCGGCGAGGGCATCTTCTGCCTTCCTTTCGTGGAGTCAGAGGGCGAGGAGGTGCGTGCTCAGTTGGTGGCGGATGCGGCTGTCATCTCCGCGGTGCCCGGCATGCTGTCGGTGCCCATCTTGGAGGCGGAACTCCCTCACCTCTTCGAGGGGGAGTGGGACTGGCAGGTGACGGCGATCGGTGACAACATGTCGTATTCCCCAACAAGGCCATGTTGCGGATGGCGACTCGCAGCGACAAGCTCTTCCTCTCCCTCAACAACATTATGGCCGAGATCAAGGAATCCCTCCAAGAGGAGCCCAAGGCCGAGATGATGCCGGACGTGTGGGTCAAGCTATGGGGCGTGCCTCCCAAACACCGCCGCGAGGATCGCCTCATGACCATCATGATTGGCCGCCCCATGGAGGTGGACAAGGCGTCGCTAGTGGGGCTCGGGCCGGTGCGGATGCGCTTTGCATGTCCCTCTCTGGCCAAGCTGCATGGCTACGTCCAGATTTTGTTCAACAGTGAGGGGTACACCATTCGGATGGAGGTCGAGACGGACGATCTGCAGGGTGCTGTGCCCCCTCCCCCTCCTCCGGCTAGCTTGGACAAGGTTCTGGATGGCAAGGACAAGGATCATGATTTGAGCATGGGTGAGGACTCAATTGATACGGTGTCATGGGACAAGTTGGGTATCAAGGACAAGGACTCGGCGGGAGTTGCTCCTACAGGGGGCGGTGCGACTGACCAGGGGGCGTGCCAGGTTGGAGTGGGCAACATAAAAATGGTGTTCAACCGGTACAACTCCAACATGTCGCTCGGACTCGACGTCTACAAGGGCGTCACGACCTCCTGCGACTCGGGGGGCGCTCAATGCTCGTCTCTCCGGCGGTTGCGGATGTGGGTGGGGTGCGCGTGTTCGAGGCACGCTCTCCTCCTTCGCCAGCGGTCGGCATCGTCGGTGGAGGGAGGCGGGTTCCCAAGAAGACGACAGGTCGCAAGACTCCCCCGATGGCGCCGGTGAGCCCCCCGTCGGTTTGTGCGGGCACTCCTGTCTCGCACCGGCCGGTGGTGATGGCGCTGGCTTCTCCTGGCGGTCAGGCTGGCGGGCCCTCGACGCCCGTCCCCCCCCCTCCTCGGATGTGCTTCGGGCGGCGGTGTCCAAGACGGCACCCATCTCCACAGCCAAGCGATCCAAGGCGGTGGTGTCGACGCCTTCGTCCCTGGAGCGGACCAGCAGGCGCCCAAAAGGAGCCAAGGGCAACCTACCCTCGCTGCAACGTGCGTAGCTTCTTTTGGCCTAGAAGAACATGGAAATTGAAGGTAATCATTTGCCCCGCTTTACGATTTTCGATGAATATTCGGATGCGCGTTTAGGTGGTATTTTGGAGGATTGTGGAGTAGATATGTCGATTGCGGGCGAAGCACGTGAGCTTCTGTCCCTCCTTCGCTCGAAGGAAATCACGCAGGCAGCGATAACACAGGTTGTTGCTGCCCGTGTGGCGCCATCAACAGATGAAGCAGGGGCTTTTCTGGAGATAGTTGTGCGGCCCGTACAGGGGGACACTGCAGCAGGGGCTGCGTGATACGTCTCCAACGCATCTATAATTTTTGATTGATCCATGCTATATTATCTACTGTTTTGGACATTATTGGGCTTTATTATACACTTTTATATTATTTTTAGAATTAACCTATTAACTGGAGGCCCAGCCCAGAATTGCTGTTTTTTTCCTATTTTAGGGTTTCGAAGAAAAGGAATATCAAACGGAGTCCAAACGTAATGAAACCTTCGGGGACGTGATTTTTGGAACGAAGAAGATCCAGGAGACTTGGACCCTACGTCAAGCAACCAGCAGGGAGGCCACGAGATAGGGGGCGCGCCTACCCCCCCAGGCACGCCCTCCACCCTCGTGGGCCCCCTATTGCTCCACCGACATACTTCTTCCTCCTATATATACCTACGTACCCCCAAATGATCAAGCGGAGCCAAAACCCTAATTCCACTGCCGTAACTTTCTGTATCCACGAGATCCCATCTTGGGGCCTGTTTCGGAGCTCCGCCGGAGGGGGCATCGATCATGGAGGGCTTCTACATCAACACCATAGCCCTTCCGATGAAGTGTGAGTAGTTTACCTCAGACCTACGGGTCCATAGTTATTAGCTAGATGGCTTCTTCTCTCTTTTTGGATCTCAATACAAAGTTCTCCCCCTCTCTTGTGGAGATCTATTCGATGTAATATTCTTTTGCGGTGTGTTTGTTGAGACCGATGAATTGTGGGTTTATGATCAAGTTTATCTATGAACAATATTTGAATCTTCTCTGAATTCTTTTATGTATGATTGGTTATCTTTGCAAGTCTTTTCGAATTATCAGTTTGGTTTGGCCTACTAGATTGATCTTTCTTGCAATGGGAGAAGTGCTTAGCTTTGGGTTCAATCTTGCGGTGTCCTTTCCCAGTTGAAGTAGGGGCAGCAAGGCACGTATTGCATTATTGCCATCGACGATAACAAGATGTTTTTTTTATCATATTGCATGAATTTATCCCTCTACATCATGTCATCTTGCTTAAGGCGTTACTCTGTTCTTATGAACTTAATACTCTAGATGCATGCTGGATAGCGGTCGATGTGTGGAGTAATAGTAGTAGATGCAGGCAGGAGTCGGTCTACTTGTCTCGGACGTGATGCCTATATACATGATCATACCTAGATATTCTCATAACTATGCTCAATTCTGTCAATTGCTCAACAGTAATTTGTTCACCCACCGTAAAATACTTATGCTCTTGAGAGAAGCCACTAGTGAAAGCAATGGCCCCCGGGTCTATCTTCATCATATTAATCTTCCAACACTTAGTTATTTTCATTGCCTTTTATTTTACTTTGCATCTTTATCATAAAAAATACCAAAAATATTATCTTATCATATCTATCAGATCTCACTCTCGTAAGTGACAGTGTAGGGATTGACAACCCCTTATCACGTTGGTTGCGAGGATTTATTTGTTGTGTGCAGGTGTGAGGGACTCGCGCGTAGCCTCCTACTGGATTGATACCTTGGTTCTCAAAAACTGAGGGAAATACTTATGCTACTTTGCTGCATCACCCTTTCCTCTTCAAGGGGAAACCAACGCAATGCTCAAGAGGCAGCAAGAAGGATTTATGGCACCGTTGCCGGGGAGGTCTACGCAAAAGTCAACATACCAAGTACCCATCACAAACCCTTATCTCCCGCATTACATTATTTGTCATTGGCCTCTCGTTTTCCTCTCCCCCACTTCACCCTTGCCGTTTTATTCGCCCTCTCTCTATCTATCCTCCCTCTCTTTCTCTATTTGCCTCTTTTGCCCGTTCTTCGTTTGCTTGTGTGTTGGATTGCTTGCTTGTCACGATGGCTCTTCCCCGATTTGGTGATCTTCACCTTAAAAGGTTAGAAGAAATCGAAAGCAACGTTAGGAGTTTTATGGTCTTGCAATTTGAGCATAATAGTTTCTTTAGAAACGAGCTTAAGGAACAAAAAAGCTTTATGAGTTATATGAATAAAGAGCTCGATGATATGTCTAAAGAATTTTATGGTTTGAGATCCCAATTTGCTTGTCTTGAGAAGTTAATAGCTAATGTTTCGGATAAGCAGGCTAGCTTAGTTAATAAGATGGCGGCTAAGCCGGAAGATCATGATAATAAAGATGAAGATATAAAAGTTATTGATGTTTCCCCTATTAAATCACTGTTTTGCAATATGAATCTTGATAATGATGGGACTAAATATGATCCACCTTTACCTAGATGGCGTTCCAAAAATTCGGAGTTTTTAGATCTTGATGATAAATTTGATAAAAGTGGGATTGAAGAAGTCAAAACTTTAAATATTAATGAACCCACTATTTTGGATTTCAAGGAATTTAATTATGACAATTGCTCTTTGATAGATTGTATTTCCTTGTTGTAATCCATGCTAAATTCTCCTCATGCTTATAGTCAAAATAAAGCTTTTACTAAACATATCGTTGATGCTTTGATGCAATCTTATGAAGAAAAACTTGAGTTGGAAGTTTCTATCCCTAGAAAACTTTATGATGAGTGGGAACCAACTATTAAAATTATAATTAAAGATCATGAATGCTATGCTTTGAGTGATTTGGGTGCTATTGTTTCCACAATTCCAAAGACTTTGTGTGATTTGTTAGGTTTCCGTGATTTTGATGATTGCTCTTTAAACTTGCACCTTGCGGATTCCACTATTAAGAAACCTATGGGAAGAATTAATGATGTTCTTATTGTTGCAAATAGGAACTATGTGCCCGTAGATTTTATTGTTCTTGACATAGATTGCAATCCTTCATGTCCTATTATTCTTGGTAGACCTTTCCTTAGAACGATTCGTGCAATTATTGATATGAAGGAAGGAAATATTAGATTCCAGTTTCCGTTAAGGAAAGGCATGGAACACTTTCCTAGAAAGAAAATTAAATTATCTTATGAATCTATTATGAGATCCACTTATGGATTGCCTACCAAAGATGGCAATACCTAGATTTATCCTTGTTTTTATGCCAAACTAGGGGCGTTAAACGATAGCGCTTGTTGGGAGGCAACCCAATTTTATTTTTATTCCTTACTTTTTGCTCATGTTTAGTAATAAATAATTTATCTAGCCTCTGTTTTATTTTTATTTTTTGTGTTTAATTAGAGTTTGTGCCAAGTAGAACCGTTAGGAAGACTTGGGGAAAGTCTTGTTAATCTTGCTGTAAAAAACAGAAACTTTAGAGCTCAAGAGAACTGCTGCCATTTTTATTTGGAAAGTTATATTTAGTTAATTCTTTTTGAATATGATTAATAGATAAATTCCGCACGTCCAGCAATTTATTTTAGAATTTTTGGGGTTCCAGATCTTGCGCTAGCTACAGATTACTACAGACTGTTCTGTTTTTAACAGATTCTGTTTTTCGTGTGTTGTTTGCTTATTTTGATGAATCTATGGCTAGTAAAATAGTTTATAAACCATAGAGAAGTTGGAATACAGTAGGTTTAACACCAATATAAATAAATAATGAGTTCATTACAGTACCTTGAAGTGTTATTTTGTTTTCTTTCGCTAACGGAGCTCACGTGATTTTCTACTTTAAGTTTTGTGTTGTGAAGTTTTCAAGTTTTGGGTAAGGATTTGATGGATTATGGAACAAGGAGTGGCAAGAGAATAAGCTTGGGGATTCCCATGGCACCCCCAAGATAATCTAAGGACACCAAAAAGCCAAAGCTTGGGGATGCCCCGGAAGGCATCCCCTCTTTCGTCTACTTCCATCGGTAACTTTACTAGGAGCTATATTTTTATTCACCACATGATATGTGTTTTGCTTGGAGCGTCTTGTATGATTTGAGTATTTGACTTTCAGTTTACCACAATCATCTTTTTTGTACACACCTTTTGAGAGAGACACACATGATTCAGAAATTATTAGAATGCTCTATGTGCTTCACTTATATCTTTTGAGTTATATAGTTTTGCTCTAGTACTTCACTTATATCTTTTAGAGCACGGTGGTGGATTTGTTTTATAGAAACTATTGATCTCTCATGCTTCACTTAGATTATTTTGAGAGTCTTAAATAGCATGGTAATTTTCTTAAATAATCCTAATATGCTAGGTATTCAAGATTAGTAAAAACTTTCTTATGGGTGTTTTGAATACTAAGAGAAGTTTGATGCTTGATGATTGTTTTGAGATATGGAGGTAGTGATATTAAAGTTGTGCTAGTTGAGTAGTTGTGAAATTGAGAAATACTTGTGTTGAAGTTTGCAAGTCCCGTAGCATGCACGTATGGTAAACATTATGTAACAAATTTGAAACATGAGGTGTTCTTTGATTGTCCTCCTTATGAGTGGCAATCGGGGACGAGCGATGGTCTTTTCCTACCAATCTATCCCCCTAGGAGCATGCGCGTAGTGCTTGGTTTTTGATGACTTGTAGATTTTTGCAATAAGTATGTGAGTTCTTTATGACTAATGTTGAGTCCATGGATTATACGCACTCTCACCTTTCCATCATTGCTAGCCTCTTCGGTACCGTGCATTGCCCTTTCTCACATTGAGAGTTGGTGCAAACTTCGCCGGTGCATCCAAACCCCGTGATATGATACGCTCTTTCACACATAAACCTCATTATATCTTCCTCAAAACAGCCACCATACCTACCTATTATGGCATTTCCATAGCCATTCCGAGATATATTGCCATGCAACTTTCCACCATCCCGTTTATCATGACACGTTCATCATTGTCATATTGCTTTGCATGATCATGTAGTTGACATTGTATTTGTGGCAAAGCCACCGTTCATAATTCTTTCATACATGTCACTCTTGGTTCATTGCATATCCCGGTACACCGCCAGAGGCATTCATATAGAGTCATACCTTGTTCTAGTATCGAGTTGTAATCATTGAGTTGTAAATAAATAGAAGTGTGATGATCATCATTTAATAGAGCATTGTCCCAAAAAAGAAGAAGAGAAATGCCAAATAAAAAAAGGAAGGCCCAAAAAAAGAGAGAAATAAAAAGGGACAATGCTACTATCCTTTTTTTCCACACTTGTGCTTCAAAGTAGCACCATGATCTTCATAATAGAGAGTCTCTTGTCTTGTCACTTTCATATACTAGTGGGAATTTTTCATTATAGAACTTGGCTTGTATATTCCAACAATCGGCCTCCTCAAGTGCCCTAGGTCTTCGTGAGCAAGCAAGTTGGATGCACACCCACTAGTTTCTTTTGTTGAGCTTTCATACATTTATAGCTCTAGTGCATCCGTTGCATGGCAATCCCTACTCCTTGCATTAACATCAATCGATGGGCATCTCCATAGCTCATTGATTAGCCTCATTGATGTGAGACTTTCTCCTTTTTGTCTTCTCCACATAACCCCCATCATTATACTCTATTCCACCCATAGTGCTATATCCATAGCTCACGCTCATGTATTGCGTGAAGGTTTATAAAGTTTGAGATTACTAAAGTATGAAACAATTTGCTTGGCTTGTCATCGGGGTTGTGCATGATGAGAGCATTCTTATGTGACGAAAATGGAGCATGACTAAACTATATGATTTTGTAGGGATGAACTTTCTTTGGCCATGTTATTTTGAGAAGACATAATTGCTTAGTTAGTATGCTTGAAGTATTATTATTTCTTTGTCAATATTAAAATTTTATCTTGAATCTTTTGGATCTGAATATTCATGCCACGATTAAAAAGAATTACATTGAAATTATGCCTAGTAGCATTCCACATCAAAAATTCTGTTTTTATCATTTACCTACTCGAGGACGAGCAGGAATTAAGCTTGGGGATGGTTGATACGTCTCCAACGTATATATAATTTTTGATTGCTCCATGCTATATTATCTACTATTTTGGACATTATTGGGCTTTATTATACACTTTTATATTATGTTTGGGACTAACCTATTAACCGGAGGCCCAGCCCAGAATTGCTGTTTGTTTTGCCTATTTTAGGGTTTAGAAGAAAAGGAATATCAAACGGAGTCCAAACGGAATGAAACCTTCAGGAACGTGATTTTTGGAACGAACAAGATCCAGGAGACTTGGACCCTACCTCAAGCAACCAATAGGGAGGCCACGAGGTAGGGGGCGCGCCTACCCCCCCAGGTGCGCCCTCCACCCTCGTGGGCCCCCCGTTGCTCCACCGACATACTTCTTCCTCCTATACATACCTACGTACCCCCAAATGATCAAACGGAGCCAAAACCCTAATTCCACCGCTGTAACTTTCTGTATCCACGAGATCCCATCTTGGGGCCTGTTCCGGAGCTCCGCCGGAGGGGGTATCGATCACGGGGGGCTTCTACATCAACACCATAGCCCTTCCAATGAAGTGTGACTAGTTTACCTCAGACCTACGGGTCCATAGTTATTAGCTAGATGGCTTCTTCTCTCTTTTTGGATATCAATACAAAGTTCTCCCCCTCTCTTGTGGAGATCTATTTGATGTAATCTTCTTTTGCGGTGTGTTTGTTGAGACCGATGAATTGTGGGTTTATGATCAAGTTTATCTACGAACAATATTTGAATCTTCTCTGGATTCTTTTATGTATGATTGGTTATCTTTGCAAGTCTCTTTGAATTATCAGCTTGGTTTGGCCTACTAGATTGATCTTTCTTGCAATGGGAGAAGTGCTTAGCTTTGGGTTCAATCTTGCGATGTCCTTTCCCGGTGACAGTAGGGGCAGCAAGGCACGTATTGTATTGTTGCCATCGAGGATAACAAGATGGTTTTTTTATCATACTGCATGAATTTATCCCTCTACATCATGTCATCTTGCTTAAGGCGTTACTCTGTTCTTATGAACTTAATACTCTAGATGCATGCTGGATAGCGGTCGATGTGTGGAGTAATAGTAGTAGATGCAGGCAGGAGTCGGTCTACTTGTCTCGGACGTGATGCCTATATACATGATCATACCTAGATATTCTCATAACTATGCTCAATTCTGTCAATTGCTCAATAGTAATTTGTTCACCACCGTAAAATACTTATGCTCTTGATGGAAGCCACTAGCGAAACCAATGGCCCCCGGGTCTATCTTCATCATATTAATCTTCCAACACTTAGTTATTTTCATTGCCTTTTATTTTACTTTGCATCTTTATCATAAAAAATACCAAAAATATTATCTTATCATATCTATCAGATCTCACTCTCGTAAGTGACCGTGTAGGGATTGACAACCCCTTATCGCGTTGGTTGCGAGGATTTATTTGTTTTGTGCAGGTGCGAGGGACTCGCGCGTAGCCTCCTACTGGATTGATACCTTGGTTCTCAAAAACTAAGGGAAATACTTATGCTACTTTGCTGCATCACCCTTTCCTCTTCAAGAGAAAACCAACGCAGTGCTCAAGAGGTAGCACTGCGCCGGCTCCCTCAACCCGCTGTCCTGCCAAGACACGACGCGTGGCCAAAGTGGTTACCGCTCGGGGTATCCGTCTCCGCAATCGCATTATCTAATGCGTTTCATATTTTGGAACATCCGAGGCTTCGGCCACACTGGGAGGCGGACCTAGTTGAAGGAATACATTCGCGAAGAAGGGATCGATGTAGTAGGCTTACATGAAACTATCAAGGCGGATTTCCTCCATCAAGATCTGCTAGCCATCGACTCTCTAGAGCGTTTTGCGTGGCGATGGGTCCCCGCGAGGGGTCACTCTGGGGGTATGTTGCTTGGTGTCAACCAAGTCTGCTGCGAGGTGTTGTATTGGGATACTTGCAGTTTTTTCATCTCTGCCCACATGCGGCACCACGCGACCCTGCGTGAGTGGGAGGTCATTGTGGTTTATGGCCCGGCTGACCACTCGCGCTCACAGGAGTTCCCGGGGGAACTTCAGGTGAAGGTTGTATCCTTGAGTGCACGAAACCTGCCACTCCTTGTGGGTGGGGATTTCAATTTGATCCGCTCAGGAGCAGATAAGAATAATGGGATCATTAACTGGACAAGGGTGTCCATGTTTAACACCGTGATTGCGGCAATGGCCCTTAGGGAAGTGGCTCGGGTAGGGGCACGTTATACGTGGACTACAAACAGTTAACGCCGGTTCGGTCGGTGCTGGACCGGGTTTTCATGTCTGCGGAGTGGGAAGTGTTATTCCCATTGTGCTCTCTACAAGCCGAAACGAGGATTGGATCGGATCACATCCCTCTAATCCTCTCCTCAGGGGAGGACAGGCTGAAACGTAGTCCTCGTTTCTTCTTTGAAACTGCATGGCTCGAATCCCCGGGATTCGAACAAATCTTCCTCTCCAAATGGGAGTCAAGTGTGGCCCGGATCGGGTCTACGCGTGGACCTATGGAGTTTTGGATTGCCGTAGGGGTGGGAGTGAGAGCGGCTCTCAAAGGTTGGGGGGCCAACCAGGGCCGCGAGGACAAACTGCTCCATGCACGCATGGCCACGGAACTAGCCCGGGTGGATGCGATTGCGGATTCGCAGGGCTTCTCGGAGCAGGAGTGGGCTCAGCGCTACGCGCTGGAAGCCCAAGTCGAGTCCCTCCTTAGGGCTGAGGAGGAGTATTGGCATAGACGTGGTGGCATCAAGTGGATGCTGAAGGGTGATGCGAATACCAAATATTTTCACGCTTACGCTAATGGTCGGCGACGCAAGTGCGCCATCCTGAGGCTGCAATCTGAGCAGGGGCTCCTTTTGCGTCAATAGGACATCGTCCGTCATATATATGAGTTCTACATCCAGTTGATGGGCTCCAGGGAGGAGTCGCACACGCGGTTGCGGGCGGATGTTTGGGACCCAGCGTTGCGGGTCTCAGATGAGGAAAATGAGGGCCTAGGGCTGGCTTTTCTCCCTCAGGAGATCGATGTGGCAGCCCTTGGGATGAAATCGGACACTGCTCCGGGCCCTGATGGTTGGCCGGTGGCGATGTTTAAGCGGTTTTGGCATGTGCTCAAAGGGCCAATTTTCGAGGTGTGTAACGGGTTCAGGCGAGGTTGCGTAGACATCTCATGCCTGAACTTTGGGGTGCTTTCTCTGATCCCCAAAGTCCAAGGTGCGGACTGTATTAGACAATTTAGACCTATAGCGCTCATTAACGTTCCGTTCAAAATCTGCTCTAAGGCTTGTTCCACGCATCTCTCTCCGATTGCTCATCGTATCATTAGTAGGAGTCAGTCTGCGTTTATCCATGGTCGCAACATTTTGGAGGGGCCGCTTGCCCTCCAAGAGATTGTTCACTCGCTCAAACGCTCTCGACAACTAGCCATCCTTCTGAAACTGGATTTCGAGAAGGCGTATGACCGAGTGAACTGGGAGTTCCTCCGACACGTCCTCCTGGACAGGGGCTTCTCGTCGGTATGGTTTCATCGCATGATACGGTTGGTCTCGGGGGGCCAAACGACGATTGCGGTGAATGGAGTAGGGAACTTCTTCCGCAACAAGCGAGGGCTGCATCAAGGGGACCCGGCTTCTCCGTTGCTTTTTAATTTTGTGGCTGATGCCCTGGGCGCCATGTCAGACAAAGCCCGAAGTGCTAGCCACATCAGGGGAGTGGTCGGTAACTTGATTCCGGGAGGTGTGTCACACTTGTAGTATGCGGATGACACACTCCTTCTTTTCAAGCCAGACCTGCACAGTATCACAATGGTTAAGGCCATTCTTATGTGTTTTGAGCTTATGTCCGTGCTAAAAATTAACTTCCACAAGTGTGAAGTGGTGTCCATAGGGATGGATGCGGCTGAAAGTTTAAACGTAGCTAACCTGCTTAACTGCAAACTTGGGAAACTACCGTTTACCTACCTTGGCCTCCCGATCGCTAAGAAAAAATGCTCGATAGCAGATTGGGAACCTCTCTGCAATAAGGTGGCAGGCCGCGTTTGCCCGTGGAGAGGGAGATTTATATCTTCGGGGGCAATACTAATGTTAACCAACTCAAGCCTTTCATCCCTGCCTATTTTCGTCATGGGATTGTTTTTGTTGGCTGATGGGGTGCACACCAAAATGGACACCCCTCAGTCCCGTTTCTTTTGGGAAGGAGCGGGACCGAAACGTAAATACCACATGGTAAAATGGCAGGCCGTCTATAGACCCAAAGCCCAGGGGGGGTCTTGGGATCATCAACTCCAAGTTGATGAACATTGCACTCATGTGCAAATGGATTTGGAAGCTGTCTTAGGGCGAGACCGGCCTTTGGATGGACCTCCTTCGTGCCAAGTACTTCCCTGATGGGAACTTTTTAGAGGAAGTAGCCCATGGGTCTCCTTTCTGGAACTCCATCCAAACCCTAAAACCTTTTTTTGCCAGAGGGGCGGAATTCATGGTTAATGTAAGTGCATCTAGTGCCACCCCTAGTTGGTTTTGGAGTATTGACGACAAACCTAGTTGAGGGACTAATGTGTTTGTGAGAATTGCAGGATAACACAGGTAGAAGTCCCTCATTGATTCGGTTTTCCTACCAGAGATGACCCCTAAAAATGTATGAAGACACTGAAGTCGAAGGTGGTATGTGAAGACATTCACATTGAAGACTATGACAAGAGAAGACATCGCATGAAGACTATGGAGCGCGAAGACTTAGATCTTTCGTAGTTCATTTTCTTCTTTGTTCAGTCATAGGAACCACCATACTGTTAAGTGGGATCCAAGAAAACCAGTCAGAATGACTGAAGTGATGCTTAACCAAAATCCTATGTCTTCGAGTGAAGACTATGAGAGTGAATCTTGTTCAGAGTTGGACAAGTCAGCTTTGCTTGTAGCCCAAGTAAAGTTGCCGTGTGTGTTTGAAATCTGACCATTGGAACACGTGTCAGTTCCTTAGTGACCCAGGGTCATTTCAGACAAATCAGGTCAGGTTGCCTAGTGGCTATAAATAGCCCACCCCCTACAACCATAAACGGTTGGCTGCTCAGAGTTAAAATACGGCTTTTGTCGTTTGAGAGCAACCCACCTCGAAGCCTTTGAGAGAGAATTCCTTGAGAGGATAAAGCCCTAACCACCCAGAGCCAAAGAGTGTTAGGCATCACTTAAGTCTTCTTGTCTGTGTGATCTGAAGACTTATTACACTTGAAGACTGTGAATCCTCCAGCCGGTTAGGCGTCGTGTTCTGAGCATCCATGAGTCATTATGGATCGCCGGTGAACGAAGTCTGTGAAGGTTTGGAAGTTTACCTTGAAGACTTACCAGAGTGATTGGGCAAGGTCTGTGTGACCTTAGCTCAAGGGGAATATGGAGAGGACTAAGTGTTCTGAGCTGTGTGCTCAGGACTAAGTGTCCAGGACTGAGTGTCCTCAGGTTTAAATACCTATCCGCCCTAACCAGATGTACAACTGTCACAGCAGTTGGAACTGGTCTACCAAACCTTTGTCTTCGTCACGCACACTGGTTCTATCCTTCTCATCTCTTTATTTACGGTTGGCTCTTGTAAAGTCAGTGCCTATTTGCTTTATCTATTTGTCTTCACTGTGTACCTGATCCTTACTGCCTAGCTACTGTTAGTCAGTGTGGTTTCACTTCACTGAATGCTTGACTATTGTCTGTCTAGTGTAGTCTATCTTCCGCTGCATGATGATAGGTTTATTTCTATCGTTTGTCTTCGAAACTCACATGTTTTGAAGACTTTCATAAAAATCACCTATTCACCCCCCCTCTAGTCGATATAACACACTTTCAATTGGTATTAGAGCCTGGTACTCCCTTATTCTGTGTGATTTTGGTTTAACCGCCCGGAGTTTCAATTATGTCGACCACATGTATGAAGACTGTGTCATGCCCCATCTTTGACGGTCACGAGTATCCCAAGTGGAAGGCCATGATGAAGAAGCGCCTCATGGCAACAAACAGCGAGCTGTGGACCGTCACTGAGATTGGTCTGACCGATCTGTGCAAAATGGCGGAAGCTGATGACATTCGCAAGTACACTCTTCTCAACCTCACGGCGAAGGACGTCATCTGCTCCTGTCTATCTCAAAATCAGTTTAGGAATGTCATGCATCTCGATCATGCAAAGCTCATCTGGGACCGTCTCTCTGAGGTCTATGAGGGTCATCGAACTCATCATGATCCTAGGTTTGAGGACTTCAAGGAGTCACTCAAAGCGATGGCTTTCGAACTAGAATCATCATCTTCTGCATCATGCCTTATGGCAAATGATGCTAAGGTAATTGAATGCTATCTATCTGAATCCAGTGATGATGAATCTGGTGATGAATTTGGACCCAGCTATGCAAAACTTGCTTCCCTTGTCACTAAACAACAGAAAGCTATGGAACATATTCAAAAACTGTTAGACAAAAGCGATGACCTGTTGGACGCTAAAATAACTCGATCTCAGTCCTTAATTGAAGACATAAAAAATCTTCATATTAAGTATGAGGAACTTGAAAGCCGTCATAAAATGCTCTCAACAACTCATGAAGAACTCGAGAAATTGAGAGCAGCTCATGTAAGATCTTCAAAAGGAAAATGAGTCACTTTGCGCCAAACAGATCAATTCAGCTCAAGAAGGATTTGAACCACCATGTCTTAAATGCATTGAGCATGATAACGCTACTTCTGTTGCTGAATGCTCTACTGCTGCTACTGTTGCAATATCTTCAACTGTTGATGTGGAAACTAACCCCTCTGCTGAGGACACCACTGCTATTGCTGATGAGAATGATAGGTTGAAGACACTGCTTGAAACAGGGATGTACAAAAGTCTCAAAGGGCATCAGACACTTTGTGATGTCCTCAAAAGGCATATCCTGAACCGAAACCCTAGGAAAGAGGGTGTTGGGTTTGTAAGGAAAATGAATGCTGATGGCTCTTACTGGAAACCTGAGCAGTACCCCAAAACCACATGGGTTGCTGCAAAGGAACCTTCAGCAGATCCATCCACTCTATCTGGCTTCACTTGTGCTAACCCCATTGTTATTGATGAATCCTTTGATGCAAACTATAAACTGTTTAAGAATCAAAATGGTGAAGTGTTTGCCAGGTACATTGGTACTAACTGCAGGAATGGACCGCCTATGAAGAAGATCTGGGTGCCGAAAAGGCGTTTGGAGAATCTTCCTGTGAATGTCATCATGACACCATAGGTGAAGAAGACAAACCCCAGACCACAGGCTTCATACGGTCCAAAGGCTTCATACAGACAGAGGACTCACCGGAGTCAAACTAACGCAAATGTTTTGCAGGGAAGCCATACTCAGGCCTATGAATATGAGCGCAGTCCTTTAAACCGCCATGTTCATAAGACCAAGAACTATTCTGCTTATTCTTATGACTACTACTGTCCACCTGCAAGACTTTTTGCTAGGGCTCCAAAGCCAAAGTTCTCAGATGCTGCACTTAGACTCATTGCTTCGAATCCACCCCTGAAGATGTGGGTGGCTAAGAAAGCTTAACTCTCTTTTGTAGGGAAAGGTCTCCAGCCAAAAACCAAAATCGTCTGACTATTTTCGGGGACCTTAAACATCTTGTAGGGCGCAAGATCAAATGCCCAAATGGTCTTACTATGTACTTTGTTTCTAAATCGCTTGCAACTTGCCCTATCAGTCCTAATCTCGACCTAAGCTTTAATAATCCACTGGTTTGTCAAATGTTTTTACTTCACAATTCTCTTCGTGAAGCCTATCCCCCTAACTGCACTGTAGGGTGCGACACCAGCTGCTTCAGAATGGATTATTGATAGTGGGTGTACAAATCACATGACTGGCAAGCGAAGCCTTCTCATGGACTCAACTTTACGTCCATCAGACAAAAGTCACATCACATTTGCTGACACTGGTAAAAGCAAGGTATTGGGTCTAGGTAGAGTTGCAATCTCAAAGGATCAACACATGGATAAAGTCATGCTTGTTGAATCCCTTGGTTTCAACTTAATGTCTGTCTCAATGCTTTGTGATTTAAACATGATTGTGATGTTCGGAAAATATCGTTGCCTTGTACTAATGGAATCTGACAAGTCTCTAGTGTTTGAAGGGTATCGAAAAGATGATTTGTATGTGGTAGATTTCTCAGCAGGACCACAACTTGCAGTATGTCTTCTAGCAAAAGCTTCTGAATGCTGGCTCTGGCATCGAATGCTAGGGCATGCTGGCATGAGGAACCTCCACCCCCTTGCAAGGAAGAAGCATGTCATAGGCATCGAGGGCATCAAGTTCAAGAAGGATCACTTATGCGGTGCCTGTGAAGCAGGAAAGATGACGAGGGCCAAGCATCCCTCGAAGACAATCATGACAACGACTCAACCCTTCGAACTGCTACACATGGATCTTTTCGGTCCCACTCATTACTCAACGCTTACTACTACTACTTGTCTCTATGGCTTTGTCATTGTTGATGATTATTCAAGATATACTTGGGTGCATATAATCCTTTACAAGACTGAAGTGCAGGATGTCTTCAGATGCTTCGCCAATCGAGCAATGAACAACTATGGCGCCAAGATAAAGCACATCAGAAGTGACAATGACACTGAATTCAAGAACACTGGCCTTGGTACATATCTTGATACTTTGGGCATCACACATGAATTCTCAACTCCGTACATGCCACAGCAGAATGGCATTGTCGAACGCAAGAACAAAACACTTATTGAGATGGCTCGAACGATGCTTGATGAATACAAGACTCCAAGAAAATTCTAGCCTGAAGCCATTGACACTGCATGCCATATCATCAACCGTGTTTATCTTCACAAGCTTCTGAACAAGACATCCTATGAGCTCCTTACTGGCAAGAAGCCAAATGTCAGCTACTTCAGAGTATTTGGCACTAAGTGCTGGATCAAGGATCCACATCACACTTCAAAATTTGCACCAAAATCACATGAGGGTTTTATGCTTGGATATAGAAAGGATTCGCACTCCTGCAGAGTCTTCAATCTCTTTCATTACAAAGTGGTTGAAACAGTGGATGTGCGGTTCAATGAAACTAACGGCTCACAAAGAGAGCAGCTGCCAAATGTGCTAGATGAAGTTCCATCCAGTGAATCAATTAAACTTATGGGAACTGGAGAAATCATACCTTCTGAAGTTCAACCCGAAGAAGAACTCATCATCTCCGCACCTGATCAACCTGAAGATAATGCTCAGCCTGAAGACAATCCCTCTAACAATGAAAATGATCAGCAAGAGCAAAATCTTCGTCCTGTACATCCTCGTGTTGCAAATGAAGTGCAGATTGAGAGAATAATCGATAACATCAATGCACCAGGTCCACTCACTCGTTCAAGGGCAACTCAGCTAGCAAATTTCTGTGGGCACTTCGCATTCGTCTCAATAACAGAACCCAAGAAAGTTGAAGAAGCCTTCATGGAACCTGAATGGATTCAAGCTATGCAAGAAGCGCTTCAACAGTTTGAGCTGAATAATGTATGGGAACTGGTTAAGCGTCCTGATCCTCGGAAGCACAATATAATAGGCACCAAATGGATATATCGCAACAAGCAAGAAGAGCATGGTCAAGTTGTCAGAAACAAAGCTTGTCTCGTTGCTCAAGGATACACTCAAGTAGAAGGGATAGACTTCGATGAAACATTTACTCCTGTGGCTATACTTGAAGCCATACGCATACTGCTGGCCTATGCAAATCATCATAACATACTTCTGTATCAAATGGATGTGAAGAGCGCTTTTCTCAATGGCAAGATTGAAGAAGAAGTGTATGTCGCACAACCACCTGGCTTTGAAGATCCAAAACATCCTGACATGGTATACAAGCTCAACAAGGCACTATATGGCCTCAAACAAGCCCCTCGGGCTTGGTATGACACACTCAAAGACTTCCCGAAGAGCAAAGGCTTCAAATCTGGTTCCCTTGACCCCACTCTCTTCACGAAGACATATGATGGTGAACTGTTTGTGTGCCAAATATATGTGGATGACATTATCTTCGGTTGCACCAATCAGAAATACAGTGAAGAGTTTGGATATATGATGCAAGAGCAATATCAGATGTCCATGATGGGTGAGCTGAAGTTCTTCCTTGGTCTTCAAATACGTCAGCAACGCAACGGCATCTTTATATCTCAAGAGAAGTATCTCAAAGATTGCCTGAAGAAGTTTGGTATGCAAGACTGCAAAGGTTTCACAACGCCAATGCCAGCCAAACATCATCTGGGTCCCGACGACAATAGTAAAGAGTTCGATCAAAAAGTATACCGCTCCATGATTGGTTCCTTACATTATCTATGTGCATCTAGGCTAGATATTATGCTTAGTGTTTGCATGTGTGCTCGATTCCAAGCGGCACCAAAGGAATCGCATCACTTAGATGTGAAGCGAATTCTTTGATATTTGGCTTACACCCCAACTCTAGGATTATGGTATCCAAAGGGCTCAGAGTTTGATGTGGTTGGTTTCTCGGATGCTGATTATGCTGGTGACAAGGTGGATCGCAAGTCTACATCAGGCACATGTCATTTTTTGGGACGATCACTTGTCTGTTGGTCTTCAAAGAAGCAGAACTGTGTATCTCTCTCTACTACTGAATCTGAATACATTGCTGCTGGATCTTGCTGCGCTGAGCTTCTATGGATGAAGCAAACACTCAAGGACTATGGCATTCATCTGAAGCAAGTGCCACTCTACTGCGTCAATGAAAGCACCATCAAGATTGCCAACAACCCAGTTCAGCACTCGAAGACAAAGCACATCAAAATTCGCCATCACTTTCTCAGAGATCATGTTGTGAAGGAAGATATTGATATCATACACGTCAACACTGAAGAGCAATTGGCAGATATCTTCACCAAGCCCTTGGATGAGAAGAGATTTTGCAAGTTATGGTGTGAGCTAAATATCCTGGAATCCTCAAATATCCTGTGATCAGGCACACATCCTAACCCTTATGCATATTGATGACTTAGATGTGCAACACACAAAGTAAAGTATATCATCAATCAATGAAGACATACATTCTAAGTGCGAATACATTAATGTGGAATTTGACTATGGAGCGCCACGATAATTGTGCGCCGTGTCTGGGTCTAATACTTCCTATACGGTGGGTAACGCCACCACCAAATTCTTCTGTTTGAAGCATTTTACCCATGGCGTTACATTTGCTATGTCTTCACATTTTGTTTGTCTTCATTCTCAACTTGTCCTCATGATTATCTTCACTATGTTGATTTGATTGTCTTTTTCACACATATATATATACATAGTGTTTTGTCCTCTACAGCATTCACTTATAGCTATGTCTTCTTGTTGAATCTTTTGAACTAAGTGAATGTGATCGGATCCTAACCTCTCTATGCTTTCTATCTCAAACTCTATCTCTCCAAATCATGTGCATTCTATTGAAACTGTCGAATGTCTTCTCTGCGTCCTTGTCAGCAGAAGATATAGAGACAAATATTAAGTCCATTTTCAATGCCAATTCCTTCACCTATAACCCGGGGAAGTGGGAACGACCACTCGACAATCCAGGCGTGCGTGGGAATGTGGAACAACCTCTGAAAGTGCGTTATATCGACTAGAGGGGGGTGAATAGGAGATTTTTATGAAAGTCTTCAAAATGTGGGAGTTATGAAGACAAACGATAGAAATAAACCTAATACCCTGCAGCGGAAGGTAGACTACACTAGGCAAGCCATAGTCAAGTATTCAATAGAGTGAAAGCACAATGACTAATAGCAGCAATGTAGTAAGGATCAGGTAGGAAGATATTGTGAAGCCAGACAGAACACACAGTCACTCAGTCAAGACAAAAGATAGTGCAAAAATACAATTACTTCACAGGGAGTAATAGTAAGTAAAGGGAAGGGAAGATGAAACCAGTGACTCATTGAAGACAATGATTTGTTGGACCAGTTCCGGTTGCTGTGACAACTGTACGTCTGGTTGGGGCGGCTAGGTATTTAAACCTTAGGACACACAGTCCCGGACACCCAGTCCTGAACACGCAGCTCAGGACACCCAATCCTCACCGTATTCCCCTTGAGCTAAGGTCACACAGACCTCGCCCAATCACTCTGGTAAGTCTTCAAGGTAGACTCCCAAACCTTCACAGACTTTGTTCACCGGCAATCCACAATGTCTCTTGGATGCTCAGAACGCGACGCCTAACCGGCTGAAGGATGCACAGTCCTCAAGTGTAATAAGTCTTCAGATCACACAGATAAGAAGACTTAAGTGATGCCCAATTCTCTTTGGCTCTGGGTGGTTAGGGCTTTATCCTCGTAAGGAATTCTCTCTGAAAGGCTTCGAGGTGGGTTGCTCTCAAACGACAAAAGCCGTACACTGAATCTGAGCAGCCAACCGTTTATGGTTGTAGAGGGCGGGCTATTTATAGCCACTTGGCAACCCGACCTGATTTGTTCGAGATGACCCTGGGTCACTAAGGAACTGACACGTGTTCCAACGGTCAGATTTCAAACTCACACGACAACTTTACTTGGGCTACAAGCAAAGCTGACTTGTCCGACTCTGGACAAGATTCGCTCTCATAGTCTTCACTCGAAGACATAGGTTTTAGGTTAGGCATCACTTCAGTCATTCTGACTGGTTCTCTTGGACCCCACTTAACAGTACGGTGGTTCCTATGACTCAACACAAAAGAAAGAGAACTACGAAAGATCTAAGTCTTCGAGCTCCATAGGCTTCATGTGGTGTCTTCTCTTGTCATAGTCTTCATTGTGAATATCTTCATATACCACCTTTGACTTCAATGTCTTCATACATTTTTAGGGGTCATCTCTGGTAGGAAAACCGAATAATGAGGGACTTCTACCTGTGTTATCCTGCAATTCTCACAAACACATTAGTCCCTCAACTAGGTTTGTCGTCAATACTCCAAAACCAACTAGGGGTGGCACTAGATGTACTTACAATATCCCCCTTTTTGGTGATTGATGACAAACTAGTTGAAGTTTTCAATGGGGTATATAATCTGTGAAATTGTAAAGGATAAGGAATTGTCTTCATAAGTTGCAAGGGCTCCCCCTGAAGATGTGCATATAAGTAATTTGCTTTTGGAATGCAAATGCACATGGCAGGTTGTACTTGTGGAGATCCACTTCAACTTATGATGACAATCCACTATGCATGTGAAAGTATATGAAGATAAAGACATGCATAATGGAAAATGGACGTCTGCAGAATGATCTATGTGCGGAATTTATCGTCGCACATGCGGAATTTATCATCGCAAAACAAGGTGGCAGATAAGTAGCAGACGACTATCGAGTTTAAGTGTTACAACTCAAAGAACCAAATGTAGCAAAACGAGAGTTGTAAGCACGAAGCAAAATATAAAGCACCCACCCATATGGACCCGCTTGAAGACTATCAACCTCATATGCTTCTCCCCCTTTTGTCAGTAAGGACCAAAAAGGTTTGAAGACATAGAGCATCTACTCGTTCCCATGCGGAGTAGGTGAAGTAGCAGGGTCGTTGGTGGTGTTTGGCGGTGCTGAAGAGCTTGGAGCAGAGTCGAAGCGTGCTGAAGGAGGTGGCGGTGAAGTAGCATCGTCTTCATCCTCGATAACTCTGGCAGTCACAGTTGCAGCAGAGGAAGAGAACTCAGAGTCTTCAAGAGATGGAGTTCCTAGCAGCACAGCCCTTCGAGGAGGTGTGGAGTCAAACTTGAAACGCTCAGTGAAGCCATCCTCTTGAAGATCATCTTCAGAACACATCAGCGTTAGCCCTTTCCATGTGCGGCGAGAGGTTTCATGGGCAACGAAAGCATTCTTGGTGGCAAGATTGCGAATGCGATTAACATCCACCAAGAGGGTTTGCATCTGACGCTTCAGCCAGTCATGATGCCTATCCTGTTTCTGATGAAGAGCCACAAGAAGCTGTTGGTCATTAAGAGCACGAGTGCGCTTCTTGGGTCGTGGAGCAGTTGTACTATCAGTGGCTTTAGTGAGAGCAGGATGTGGTGCACGTGTAGTGCCGGCCAAAGGATAGACACGAGTGACTGCTTCAACTCCTTCAATGTTCTGAGAGAAACTCTGATGCTCTGCATTCTGAAGACTTAGAGGTTCCTTGGCAGGCTCAGGATAGATGGCTTCAATTGACATATCCACATCAGGCAAAAAAATCTGATGATTGCGAGCAGATGGCTGATATGAGATCGCAGAGTGAAGTTTGATCAGCCGCATTACCCATGGGGTGTAGAACTTCAAGCCAAACAGATCAGAGCCTGATGCAGCAAGTTGGCGAATGAAAAAGTCTTGTGCATTGAAGCATTTTCCATGAAGAATATAGAAGACCAAAGTCTTCATTGCACCCTCAAGCTTGGCATTTGGAGAGTGCCCTTTGATGGGCCAGAGAGTTCGCCTGATGATGTGATAAATGGTTCTTGGCAGATACTCAAGGTCTTCAACGAAGAACTCTGTGGGATAAGCAGCATCTTGGGGCAATGGCTTCATCATGCTGAGTATCTGACTCATATCAGGTTCAGGCTTCTGAAGATGCTCTCAATAGCTTCACTATGCAGCTGACAGCCATGCTCGTAGAGATCGCCAGGAGTGGGCAAACCAGTGAGCTCAATGATGTCAAAGGCATTGGCTTCGTGATGAACATTTCTAGTCATCCACTCCAGGACCCAAGTCTTCAGATCTCTGCTATACCCGCGGATGTGAAGTGTGGCATAGAATTGGAGTAGCAACTCTTCATTCCAATGCTCTTGGTCAGTAACGAACGGCAGCAGTCCAACTTCCTTGAAGCAATCCAAAGCTTCTTCCAGACAGGGCAGACCGGCTATAGCTTCAATGTCAAGGCGCTTGTGTGGGAAGATGCGACCTTGGTTGTAAAGAATGCATGAGTAATAGCTTCGCTGCGGATAGCTCTAGAAACGATCAGATAATATCCTTTCCCTTGAGTAGGGGTTCCTGGAGCTATCGAAGAATGTGTTGTCTGCTCTAAAGCCATTGATATTGAAGGAGCCAGGTGCTGATGCAGGACCTGGGAACCTTGGCAATATTGGGATTGGCTTCTGTACCTGAGGCCTGTGCTCAACATGATAGTCGAACTGGGGACCGGCAGCAGACTCAGGAACAGAAGTGGCGGGATCAGTGGCTTCGCTGTCTTCTGATGCTTTTGTTGGGGAGGGCTCCACATTAGCTTCATTGGTGGTTGTGGCAGCCTCAAGATTTTCATCCTCCACTTGACGAGCTGGAGGGTCGGTCACAAGCACGTTCTCCTTGAGATCTGCTTCTTGGTGGGACAGGGGAGTGGGAACTTGTGGGACTTCTTCTTCCGTGGCTGATGCAGTCGGATTGTCTTCAGCAGAGACTTGAGGCCTTGGACCTTTGCGAAGCCTGCGCAACATGGACGACGCCTGTGGAGTTGGAGTGGGCTGGGCCTCATAGTCTTCTTCCTCTTGTGGGCGATCCGCCCATGAAGCATCCTATGCAATTGGCGTCAGTGGACGACCAATGCTGATGTGTTCGCTGTTCTCGATCTGAGGAAAGACTGCATCATCTTCTACATGGTCATGTTGACCAATGTCTTCAGCAGCGATGGGGTCAGCTGCTGGAAAGTCTTCAGCTTCATGAGCCTCTGTGGAAGCAGGCTCATGGATAGTCAGTTGGCGTTCAGCTTCAGGATAGACCATAGAAATGGGTTCAACTATCAAAGGCTCTGTGGGAGCAGCCCGATCTTTCTTGGTCTTCCTCTTCTTCTTGGAGGGGGCAGTAGGAGAGGCTTCAGGATGTTTCCTCTTCCTGGCTTCAGCCTCAACAGTCCTCGTCTTCTTGAGCTCTGAAGCGGTTGACCGACTTTTTGGCTTCGAGCCAGTCAGTCTAGTTGGGAAGACAATGGGAACTGCTTCCTGCCTTGGTGCGTCGGGTTCAGTCATAGTGGGCTTCTTCTTCTTCTTTGCGGCCATCCTAGGGTCGATGCCAGGACGCCCAAGGGCCTTGCGCTTCTCAGCTTCATTATAGGCTTGCACACATCTGTCAGCCAGAGTCTTCATGCGCTCACGCGAACCCTGAGCTTCTGCATGTTTCTTCAGAAAGGCTTCCTTTAGCTCGTGCATCATGATCTTGAAGTTCTTCACTTCTTGCACGCTGAGCTTGGCCATATGCTTCTTGAACTGAGCCTTTTCATAGTCAATCTTTTGCTTCAGTTCAACAATGCACTGGGCGACAGCTAGCTCTGAAGCAATGGCGCCTTGGAAGGCGACAGTGAGGCCAATGGGTAGCTGCAGATCTTCGAAGTTGATGTTTGGCATATCAAACCACTCATCAATGAAGTTGTGGATGATGGTTACATCAAAGAGAGGCAGATCATTGAAGATTTCTGCTTCTTCTTTGCTCTTGATGAGTTGCTCAAGAGCGTCATCTGCAAGATCTTCATCACTTGACAGATCGATGGCGTCATTGCGCAGAATGGCAGCAGCAGTTAGCTCTTGGCCGGTGTGAGGTAGAGGCATTTTGACCTTTTGGGGCTTGGAGATGCGTGATAAGTCTTCGGACTACACACTGTCTTCAGGAGGTGCAGTTGCCAGTGGCTTCGCCCGTGAGATTTTTGGTGAAGGGGCATGTTTTGAAGCTTTAGGCTTCTCCAGCTTCTTTGGCTTCAGCGCTGCAGGCGCTTCATCTGATTCAGCATCAACGGCAGGCTCATTCACTGCAGTCCCTTGAACCAAGATATGGGTGATGAGGCCTTCAAGGTTGTAGAAAGGACCGATGACATCTGGGCAAATTGGAAATTGCACTTGAACAGATTGTCGTCACAACACCATAGTAGTGACAATGGGTGTGCATCAGCTGGCTGTGGCCCACGGACCATGCAGGGATAGAAGCCTTGTTCAATGGCTTCATCTCTGGACCTGGGTAGAAGATTCTTGTATAGGATGTCTCCCCACGATATCTTGATGGCGTTTTCCTCAGCATATTCCTGGGTTACAAATTGGTATTTGAACCATTGTTCTGCCCAATATCTTCGAATCCATTGGATTCGGGTCTTGTGCTGATTGTAATCCTCTTCAGGATCTGTCTTGTACAGTTCTGAGAGGTCATCTGGCAGAACTCTGGATGTTTCTCCATGACGCTTTCTGCCACCCTTCCTTACTGATTTCTCTGAAGCCATAAACTTTAACCTGAAAGGCTTCAACACGTTCAAAGGCTTCAAAGGTTTTCGTTTGCTAGACAAACAGGAACTGGCTTCGGGAGAATTTATGTGATGCTGTAAGAATTCTGCAAATGAATGCAGACTATGAGAACCAAAGGATTCTCCCACGGACATGTACCTATGACAGCATTAAGGTGCGAGGGAAGGGGAAGAGGTCATATGAATTCTCAGAAGACTTTGAAGATAAATCAGTTTAGAAGACATTGACCTCATCGTGCGAAGACATTCACTCATAGATAAGGAGTTGGTTCCATATTTGTACGAATCCACAGATCAGTACAAGTGAGGAATCAAACTACTTTGTGAAGCATAAGTGAATATACTAGGCATGTTATGAGATGCAGTTTGAGAGAGATCTAACTTGTGTGAATAGAAACTGCTTGTGGTAGAAAGTGACAAAGCCATAGAATCAACGGTGCCGTAAAAAGGAAGTTTTATTTACCACACTAAGAACTGCTAGACGGAGTGGAAGATGAGGCCGAGCAGTTCGATCTTCTGTGCCCTAACTTGGCAACAGAGGACACCTACGGCGACAGTGAAGAGGACGATGTCCACGGTCAGCGTGAAGACGGCGTCAGAGAGGTTGCGGCAGCGAAGCGCTTCGTCGCCGGCGTCGTCGAGGGCTAGCGGTGGCGCTAGGGTTCGTGCGAGAGTGGAGGAAGAGATGATGACCGCTGTGAAGTGTGTATTTATAGGTACAGGGGCGGCACTGCGCTATTACACAGGTGCCCCTGGCGATTCGCATCTGAGGAACACGTGGCCATTATGCGGAATTTTGGGGTTTGTTCCACGTCCCCCGCACGCCTGGATTGTCGGGTGGTCGTTCCTACTTCTCTGGGTTTCATGTGGAGGAATGAGCATTGAAAACGGACTTAATGGTTGTCTCTGTATCTTCTGCTGACAAGGACGCAGAGAAGACATTCGACGGTTTCAATAGAATGCATATGATTTGGAGAGATAGAATTTGAGATAGAAAGCATAGAGAGGTCAGGGTCCGATCACATTCACTTAGTTCAAAAGATTCAACAAGAAGACATAGCTATAAGTGAATGCTGTAGAGGACAGAACACTAGTATATATATATATATCTATATAATCAACATAGTGAAGATAATCATGAAGATATGTTGAGATTGAAGCCAAACCAAATGTGAAGACATAGCAATTGTAACGCCATGAGTGAAACACTTCAAACAAAACATTTGGTGGTGGCGTTACCCGCCGTATAGGAAGTATTAGACCCAGACACGGCGCACAATTATCGTGGCGCTCCATAGTCAAATTCCACATTAATGTATTCACACTTAGAATGTATGTCTTCATTGATTGAAGATATACTTTACTTTGTGTGTTGCACATCTAAGTCATCAATATGCATAAGGGTTAGGATGTGTGCCTGATCACAGGACATTTGAGGATTCCAGGATATTTAGCTCACACCGTAACTTGCAAAATCTCTTCTCATCCAAGGGCTTGGTGAAGATATCTGCCAGTTGCTCTTCAGTGTTGACGTGTATGATATCAATGTCTTCCTTCACAACATGATCTCTGAGAAAGTGATGACGAATTTCAATGTGCTTTGTCTTCGAGTGCTGAACTGGGTTGTTGGCAATCTTGATGGCGCTTTCGTTGTTGCAGTAAAGTGGCACTTGCTTCAGATGAATGCCATAGTCCTTGAGTGTTTGCTTCATCCACAGAAGCTGAGCGCAGCAAGATCCAGCAGCAATGTATTCACATTCAGCAGTGGAGAGAGATACACAGTTCTGCTTCTTTGAAGACCAACATACAAGTGATCGTCCCAGAAAGTGACATGTGCCTGATGTAGACTTGCGATCAACTTTGTCATCAGCATAATCAGCATCCGAGAATCCAACCAGATCAAACTCTGAGCCCTTTGGATACCATAATCCTAGAGTTGGGGTGTGAGCCAAATATCGAAGAATTTGCTTCACAGCTAAGTGATGCGACTCCTTTGGTGCCGCTTGAAATCGAGCACACATGCAAACACTAAGCATAATGTCTGGCCTAGATGCACATAGATAAAGTAAAGAACCAATCATGGAGCGGTATACCTTTTGATCGAACTCTTTACCATTGTCGTCGGGACCCAGATGATGTTTGGCTGGCATTGGTGTTGTGAAGCCTTTGCAGTCTTGCATACCAAACTTCTTCAGGCAATCTTTGAGATACTTCTCTTGAGATATGAAGATGTCGTTGCGTTGTTGTCGTATTTGAAGACCGAGGAAGAACTTCAGCTCCCCCATCATGGACATCTGATATTGCTCTTGCATCATATATCCAAACTCTTCACTGTACTTCTGATTCGTGCAGCCGAAGATAATGTCATCCACATATATTTGGCACACAAACAGTTCACCATCATATGTCTTCGTGAAGAGAGTGGGGTCTAGGGAACCAGGTATGAAGCCTTTGCTCTTCAGGAAGTATTTGAGTGTGTCATACCAGGCCCGAGGGGCTTGTTTGAGGCCATACAGTGCCTTGTTGAGCTTGTATACCATGTCAGGATGTTTTGAATCTTCAAAGCCAGGCGGTTATGCAACATACACTTCTTCTTCAATCTTGCCATTGAGAAAAGCACTCTTCACATCCATTTGATATAGAAGTATGTTATGATGATTTGCATAGGCCAGCAGTATGTGTATGGCATGCAGTGTCAATGGCTTCAGGCCAGAATTTTCTTGGGGTCTTGTATTCATCTAGCATTGTTCTGGCCATCTCAATGAGTGTTCTGTTCTTGTGTTCAACGACGCCATTCTGCTGTGGCGTGTACGGAGCTGAGAATTATGTGTGATGCCCAAGGTATCAAGATATGTATCAAGGCCAGTGTTCTTGAATTCAGTGCCATTGTCACTTCTGATGTGCTTTATCTTGGCGCCATAATTGTTCATAGCTCGACTGGCGAAGCGTCTGAAGACATCCTGCACCTCAGTCTTGTAAAGAATTATGTGCACCCAAGTATATCTAGAATAATCATCAACAATGACAAAGCCATAGAGACAAGCAGTAGTAGTAAGAGTTGAGTAATGAGTGGGACCAAAAAGATCCATGTGAAGCAGTTCGAAGGGTCGAGTAGTGGTCATGATTGTCTTCGAGGGATGTTTGGCCCTCGTCATCTTTTCTGCCTTGTAGGCACCGCATAAGTGATCTTTCTTGAACTTGACACCCTCGATGCCTATGACATGCTTCTTCTTTGCCAGGGTGTGGAGGTTCCTCATGCCAGCATGCCCAAGCCTCCGATGCCAGAGCCAGCATTCTGAAGCTTTTGCTAGAAGACATACGGCAAGCTGTGGTCCTGCTGAGAAATCTACCACGTACAAATCATCTTTTCGATACCCTTCAAATACTAGAGACTTGTCAGATTCCATTAGAACAATGCAATGATATTTTCCAAATATTACGATCATGTTTTAATCGCAAAGCATTGAGACAGACATTAAGTTGAAGCCAAGGGATTCAACAAGCATGACTTTATCCATGTGTTGATCCCTTGAGATTGCAACTCTACCTAGACCCAATACCTTACTTTTACCAGTGTCAGCAAATGTGATGTGGCTCTTGTCGGATGGACGTAAGGTTGAGTCCATAAGAAGACTTCTTTTGCCAGTCATGTGATTTGTACACCCACTATCAATAATCCATTCCGAAGACACTGGTGTCGTACCCTACAGTGCAGTTAGGGGGATAGGCTTCACCAAGAGCATTGTGAAGCAAAAACATTTGACAAACCAGTGGGTTATGAAAGCTTAGATCCAGATTAGGACTAATAGGGAGAGTAGCAAGTGATTCAGGAACGAAGTACATAGTAAGACCATTTGGGCATTTGATCTTATGCCCTACAAGATGTTTAAGGTCCCTAGCAATAGCGTCAGACAATTTTGGTTTTCTGCTGGAGACCTTTCCCTGCAAAAGAGAGTTAAGCTTTCTTAGCCACCACATCTTCAAGGGTGGCTTAGAAGCAATAAGTCTAAGTGCAGCATCTGAGAACTTTGGCTTTGGATCCCTAGCAAACAGTCTTGCAGGCGGACAATAGTACTCATAAGAAGCAGCAGAATAGTTCTTGGTCTTATGAACATGGCGGTTTGATGAACCGCTCTCATATTCATATGCCTGAGTATGGTTTCCCTGCAAAACATTTGCGTTAGTGCGACTCAGGTGAGTCCTCTGTATGTATGAAGCCTTTGGTCTGAGGTTTGTCTTCTTCACGTGAGGTGTCATGATAACATTCACAGGAAGATTCTCTAGACACCTTTTCGGAACCCAGATCTTCTTCATAGGCGGTCCATTCCTGCAGTTAGTACCAATGTACCTGGCAAACACTTCACCATTCTGATTCTTAAACAGTATATAGTTTGCATCAAAGGATACATCAATGATAATTGGGTTAGCACAAGTGAAGCCAGATAGATTGGATGGATCTGCTGAAGGTTCCTTTGCAGCAACCCACATGGTTTTGGGGTACTGCTCAGGCCATCAACATTCATTTTCCTTACGAACCCAACACCCTCTTTCCTCGGGTTTCGGTTCAGAATCTGCTTTTTGAGGACATCACATAATGTCTGATGCCCTTTAAGACTTTTGTACATCCCTATTTCCAGCAATGTCTTCAACCTAGCATTCTCATCAGCAATAGCGGTGGTATCCTCAGCAGAGGGGTTAGTTACCACATCAACAGTTGAAGATATTGCAACAGCAGTAGCAGTAGAACATTCAGCAATATAAGTAGCATCATCACGCTCAATGCATTTAAGACATGGTGGTTCAAATCCTTCCTGAGCGGATCTGATCTGTTTGGCGCGAAGTGACTCGTTTTCCTTTTGAAGATCTTCATGAGCCGCTCTCAATTTCTCAAGATCTTGCTTCCTTTGAAGATAATCATAGGAAAGCTTTTCATGAGTTGTTGAGAGAGTTTCATGACGACTTTCAAGTTCCTGATACTTAACGTGAAGATTTTTTATGTCTTCAATTAAGGATTCAGATCGAGTCATTTCAACACCTAACAGATCATCGCTTCTGTCTAACAGTTTTTGAATATGTTCCATAGCTTTCTGTTGTTCAGTTGCAATTTTAGCAAGTGTTTTGTAGCTGGGTTTTGAACCACAATCAGAGTCATCGTCACTAGATGTTTGATAGTGAGTAGTGCGTGTGTTTACCTTGGCATCGCGTGCCATGAAGCAGTAGGTAGAAGCGGAGTAGTCCTTGTCATTTGCATCGTTGTCGGTGATGAGGTCATTGTCTTTAGTGTTGAAGATGGACTTGGCAACGTATGCTGTAGCCAGACTTGCGACGCCTGAATCGGACTCCTCCTCAGACTCCACCCCCGCCTCCTCAGAAGCGGACTCCTCCTCTGAATCCATTTCCTTGCCAACAAACGCACGTGCCTTGCCAGATGATCTCTTCTTGTGTGATGAAGACTTTGAGGAAGACTTGGAAGAAGACTTTGAGTATTTCTTCTTCTTCTTGTCGTCAGAGTCATATTCCTTGCTCTTCTTCTTCTTTTTGTTCTCATTGTCCCACTGTGGACACTCAAAGATGAAGTGGCCAGGTTTCTTGCACTTGTGACATGTTTTCTTCTTGTAGTCGTGAGCAGAAGCTTCATCATTCCTTGAGCTTGATCGGGAAGACTTTCTGAAGCCTTTCTTCTTGGTGAATTTTTGGAACTTCTTCACAAGCATAGCAAGTTCCCTTCCAATGTCTTCAGGATCATCAGAACTGCTGTCAGATTCTTCTTCAGATGAGGAGACAGTTTTTGCCTTCAAGGCACGAGTTCGCCCATAGTTTGGACCGTAGATATCTCTTTTCTCAGAAAGCTGAAACTCATGTGTGTTGAGCCTCTCAAGTATGTCAGACGAATCGAGTGTCTTGAAATCAGGACGTTCTTGAATCATCAGGGCTAGGGTGTCAAACGAACTATCAAGTGATCTCAGCAGTGTCTTGACGACTTCATGTTTGGTGATCTCAGTAGCGCCAAGGGCTCGAAGCTCATTTGTGATGTTAGTGAGTCGGTCAAATGTGAGCTGGACATTCTCATTGTCATTTTGCTTGAAGTGGTTGAAGAGGTTGCGAAGGACACTGATTCTCTGATCTCTCTAGGTTGAGACACCTTCATTGACCTTGGAGAGCCAGTCCCAGACCAGCTTAGATGTTTTCAAAGCACTCACACGGCCATACTGTCCTTTGGTCAGATGACCACAGATAATATTCTTGGCAGTAGAGTCCAGTCGAATGAATTTCTTGACATCAGCAGCAGTGACACCTTCTCCAGCCTTGGGAACGCCGTTCTCGACGACATACCATAGGCTGACGTCAATGGCTTCAAGATGCATGCGCATCTTATTCTTCCAGTAGGGATATTCAGTTCCATCGAAGACGGGGCACGCAGCGGAGACTTTAATTATCCCTGTAGTCGACATAGCTAAAACTCCAGGTGGTTAAACCGAATCACACAGAACAAGGGAGCACCTAGCTCTGATACCAATTGAAAGTGCGTTATATCGACTAGAGGGGGGGGTGAATAGGCAATTTTTATGAAAGTCTTCAAAACATGGGAGTTATGAAGACAAATGATAGAAATAAACCTAGTACCCTGCAGTGGAAGGTAGACTACACTAGGCAAGCCATAGTCAAGTATTCAATAGAGTGAAAGCACAATGATTAATAGCAGCAATGTAGTAAGGATCAGGTAGGAAGATATTGTGAAGCCAGACAGAACACGCAGTCACTCAGTGAAGACAAAAGATAGTGCAAACATACAATGACTTCACAGGGAGTAATAGTAAGTAAAGGGAAGGGAAGATGAAACCAGTGACTCGTTGAAGACAATGATTTGTTGGACCAGTTCCAGTTGCTGTGACAACTGTACGTCTGGTTGGGGCGGCTAGGTATTTAAACCTTAGGACACACAGTCCCGGACACCCAGTCCTGAACACGCAGCTCAGGACACCCAGTCCTCACCGTATTCCCCTTGAGATAAGGTCACACAGACCTCGCCCAATCACTCTGGTAAGTCTTCAAGGTAGACTCCCAAACCTTCACAGACTTCGTTCACCGGCAATCCACAATGTCTCTTGGATGCTCAGAACGCGACGCCTAACCGGCTGAAGGATGCACAGTCCTCAAGTGTAATAAGTCTTCAAATCACACAGACAAGAAGACTTAAGTGATGCCCAATTCTCTTTGGCTCTGGGTGGTTAGGGCTTTATCCTCGTAAGGAATTCTCTCTCAAAGGCTTCGAGGTGGGTTGCTCTCAAACGACAAAAGCCGTACACTGAATCTGAGCAGCCAACCGTTTATGGTTGTAGGGGGTGGGCTATTTATAGCCACTTGGCAACCCGACCTGATTTGTCCGAAATGACCCTGTGTCACTAAGGAACTGACACGTATTCCAACGGTCAGATTTCAAACTCACACGACAACTTTACTTGGGCTACAAGCAAAGCTGACTTGTCCGACTCTGGACAAGATTCACTCTCATAGTCTTCACTCGAAGACATAGGTTTTAGGTTAGGCATCACTTCAGTCATTCTGACTGGTTCTCTTGGACCCCACTTAACAGTACGGTGGTTTCTATGACTCAACACAAAAGAAAAAAAAACTACGAAAGATCTAAGTCTTCGAGCTCCATAGGCTTCATGTGGTGTCTTCTCTTGTCATAGTCTTCAATGTGAATATCTTCATATACCACCTTTGACTTCAATGTCTTCATACATTTTTAGGGGTCATCTCTGGTAGGAAAACCGAATCAATGATGGACTTCTACCTATGTTATCCTGCAATTCTCACAAACACATTAGTCCCTCAACTAGGTTTGTCGTCAATACTCCAAAACCAACTAGGGGTGGCACTAGATGCACTTACAACCTCCGATAGGTTGCATGATGGCCACGTGTTCTTCAGATGTGAATCGCCAGGGGCACCTGTGTAATAACGATGTGCCATCCCTGTCCCTATAAATACATGCCTCACCACAGTCATTATCCTTCTTCCACTCTCGCACGAACCCTAGCACCACCGCTAGCCCTCGACGACGCCGGCGACGAAGTGCTTAGCTGCCGCGACCTCTCCGACGCCGTCTTCACGCCGGCCGTGGACATCGTCTTCTCCGCCATCGCCGTAGGTGTCCTCTGTCGCCAAGTTAGGGCACGGACGATCGAACTGCTCAGCCTCCTCTTCCACTATGTCTAGCAGTTTCTTGTGTGGTAAATAAAACTCCCTTTTTACGGCCTCTTTGATCCTATAGATTCGTCACTTTCTACCACAAGCAGTTTCTGTTCACACAAGTTGGATCCACTTCATACTGCATCTCATATTATGCCTAGTATGTTCACTTATGCTTCACAAAGTAGTTAGATTCCTCACTTGTACTGATCTGTGGATTCGTACAAATCTGGAACCAACTCCTTATCTATGAGTGAATGTCTTCGCACGATGAGGTCAATGTCTTCTAAACTAATTTATCTTCAAAATCTTCTGAGAATGCATATGACCTCTTCCCCTTCCCTCGCACCTTAATGCTATCACAGGTACATGTCCGTGGGAGAATCCCTTGGTTCTCATAGTCTGCATTCATTTGCAGAATTCTTACAGCATCACATAAATTCTCCCAAAGCCAGTTCCTGTTTGTCCAGCAAGCGAAAGCCCTTGAAGCCTTTGAACGTATTGAAGCCATTCAGTTTAAAGTTCATGGCTGCAGAGAAATCAGCAAGGAAGGGTAGCAGAAAGCGTCGAGGTGAGACATCAAGAGATCTGCCCGATGACCTCTCAGAACTGTACAAGACAGATCCAAAAGAGGATTACAATCAGCGCAAGACACGAATCCAATGGATTCGACGATATTGGGCAGAACAGTGGTTCAAGTACAGATTTGTGACAAAGGAATATGCTGAAAAGAATGCCATCAAGCGACCATGGGGAGACATCCTATACAAAAATCTTCAACCCAGGTCCAGAGATGAAGCCATTGAACAAGTCTTCTATCCCTGCATGGTCCGTGGACCACAGCCTGCGGATGCTGACCCATCGTCACTGCTCTGGTGTCGTGACGACAATATGTTCAAGCGCAACTTCCAGTTTGCCCAGAATTCGGCGAAGCAGAACAAGAAGTCATTGGGACTAGACTTCAACCCTGGTCCCTCTGCTCCCCATGCAGATGGCACCCGCGATGCTGAACCCAATGTCGTCGGTCCGTTCTACAACCTGGATGGCCTCATCACTCACATCACTGTTCAAGGTGCCAAAGTGGATCATTCTGATGATGATGCTGACACTGATGAAGCCCCAACTCCTACTCCAAAGCCGCAGAAGTCAAAGCTGCCTAAAGCTTCAAAGCCTGCCTCAGCACCAAAAATCTCACGGGCAAAGCCACTGGCTACTGCACCTCATGAAGACAGTGTGCAGTCTGAAGATCTGTCACGCATCTCCAAGCCCTCGAGAGTCAAGATGCCTCTGCCACATACCAGCCAAGAACTGACTGCTGCTGCTATTTTGCGCAATGATACCATTGATCTATCCAGTGATGAAGATCTTGCAGATGACGCTCTTGAGCAACTGATCAAGAGCAAAGAAGAAGCATAAATCTTCAACAATTTACCTCTCTTTGACGTGACAATCATCCACGACTTCATTGATGAGTGGTTTGACACGCCCAACCTTAGCTTTGAAGATCTGCAACTTCCCATTGGCCTCAGTGTCGCTTTCCATGGTGCCATTGCTTCAGAGTTAGCTATAGCCCAGCGCATCGTTGAACTGAAGCAGAAGATTGACTTTGAGAAAGCTCAGTTCAAGAAGCATATGGCCAAGCTTAGTGTGCAAGAGGTCAAGAACTTCAAGATCATGATGCACGAGCTCAAAGAAGCCTTTCTCAAGAAGCGTGAAGAAGCTCAAGGTTCTCGTGAGCGCATGAAGAGCCTGGCTGACAAGTGTGTGCAAGCCTACAATGAGGCTGAGAAGCGCAAGGCTCTTGGGCGTCCTGACAATGACCCCAGGATGGCTGCAAAGCAGCAGAAGAAGAAGCCCGCTATGGCCGAACCCGACGCACCAAGGCAGGAAGCACATCCCATTGTCTTCCCAACCAGCATGACTGGCTCGAAGCCAAAGGCCAGGTCTACACTTCAGACCTGAAGAAGACGAGGACAGCTGAGGCTGAAGCCAGAAAGAGGAAACATCCTGAAGCCTCTGCTGCTGCTCCCTCCAAAAAGAAGCGCAAGACCAAGAAGGAACGGGCTGCTCCCACAGAGCCCTTAATTGTTGAACCTATCTCCATGGTTCGTCCTGCCGCTGAACATCAAGAGCGCCAACTAACTATCCATGAGCCTGCTTTCACAGAGGCTCATGAAGCTGAAGACATTCCAGTAGCTGATCCCACTGCTGCTGAAGACATTGGTCATCATGACCATGTTGAAGATGATGTAGTTCTTCCTCAGATCGAGCACCAACGGGTATCATCTCCTGTGCTTACGCACATCGAACTCATCAGCATTGGTCGTCCTCTGACGCCAATTGCCCAGGATGCAACATGGGCTGATCACCCACAACAACAACAAGTCACACCACCCCGGCAAGAAGAAGAAGATGACTTTGAGGCCTAGCCAACTCCATCTCCAAAGGCGTCTCCTGCGTTACGCAGGCTTCGCAAAGGACCAAGGTCTCAAGTCTTCGAGTCTGAAGCTAAAACTGTTGAAGACATTCCGGCTGCATCAGCCGATGACACCCAAGAAGAAGAACGTGTTCCTACTCCCCCAACTACTGAAGAAGATGTTCTCGAGGAGAACGTGTTTGTGCCCGACCCTCCAACTCATCAAGTGGAGGTAGAAAATCTTGAGGCTGCCACCACCAACTCCAATGAAGCCACTGACATTGTCATGGCTGAAGCAAATGTGGAGCCTGCACCAACCCAAGAACCAGAAGTCAGCGAAGCCAATGATACTACTGCTTCTGTTCCTGTGCCTGCTGCTGGTCCTCAGTTTGACTATCATATTGAGCATAGGCCTCAGGTATAGAAGCCAATGCCAAGGTTGCCCAGGTTTCCAGGTCCTGCAACATCACCTGGATCCTTCAATGTCAATGGCTTCAAAGCAGACAACACCATCTTCCATAGCTCCAAGAACCCCTACTTAAGGGAACGAATATCTTCTGATCGGTTCTGGAGCTATCCGCAGCGAAGCTATTACTCCTGCATTATGTACAATCAAGGTCGCATCTTCCCACATATGCGTCTTGACACCGAAGCAATAGCTGGTCTGCCCTGTCTGGAAGAAGCTCTGGATTGCTTCAAAGAGGTTGGATTGTTGCCCTTCATCACCGACCAAGAGCACTGGAATGAAGAGTTGCTGCTCCAATTTTATGCCACACTTCACATACGTGGTTACAACAGAGATCCGGAGACTTGGGTCCTGGAGTGGATGACAGGAAATGTTCATCATGAAGCCAAAACCTTTGATATCATTGAGCTCACTGGTCTACCCACTCCTGGAGATCTCTATGAACCTGGATGTCAACTTCACAGTGAAGCTATGGAAAGCATCTTTCAGAGGCCTGAACCGAACATGAGTCAGATGCTCAGTATGATGAAGCCTTTGCCACAAGATGCTGCATATCCTAAGGAGTTCTTTGTTGAAGACCTTGAGTATCTGCCAAGGACTATCTATCACATTATAAGGCGAACTCTCTGGTCCATCAAAGGACATTCTCCACATGCAAAACTGGAAGGTGCAATGAAGACTTTGGTCTTCTATATTCTTCATGGCAAATACTTCAATACACAAGACTTCTTCATCCGCCAACTTGCTGCATCAGGATCTGATCTTTTTGGCTTGAAGTTCTACGCTCCATGGATAATGCGTCTGATTAAACTCCACTCAGCTATCTCATATCAGCCATCTGCTCGCAATCATCGGATCTTTCTGCCTGATGTGGATATGTCCGTTGAAGCCATTTATCCTGAGCCTGCCAAGGAACCTCTCAGTCTTCAGAATGCGGAGCATCAAAGTTTCACTCGGAACATTGAAGGAGTTGAAGCAGTCACTCATGTTTATCCTCTGGCAGGTACTACACGTGCACCTCATCGTGCTCTTACTGAAGCCACTGAAAGCACTATTGACCAACGACCCAAGAAGCGATCTCGTGTTCTCAATGACCGAGAACTTCTGGTTGCTCTTCATCAGAAACAAGATAGGCATCATGACTGGCTGAAGCGCCAAATGCAAAGCCTCTTGGTGGATGTTAACCGCATTCGCAATCTTGCCACCAAGAATGCCTTTGTAGCCCATGAAACTTGTCGGCGTACATGGAAAGGGCTAACGCTTATGTGTCCTGAGGATGATCTTCAAGAGGATGGCTTCTCTGAACGTTTCATGTTTGACTCCACACCTCCCAGAAGGGCTGTGCTGCGACGAACCCCATCTCTTGAAGACTCTGAGTTTTCTTCCTCTGCGGCAACTGTGAATGCCAGAGTGATCGAGGATGAAGATGATGCCACTTCACCGCCCCCTACTTCTGCACGCCTCGACGCTGCCCCAAGTTCTTCTGCAGCGCCGAACACCACTGACGACCCTGCTGCCTCACCTACTCTTCGTGGGAACGAGTAGATGCTCTATGTCTTCAAACCTTTTTGGTCCTCACTGACAAAAGGGAGAGAAGCTTATGAGTTTGATAGTCTTCAAGTGGGTCCATATCGGCGGTTACTATATGTTTTGCCTAGTGTTTACAACTCTCGTTTTGATACATTTGGTTCTTTGAGTTGTAACACTTAAACTTGATGGTCGTCTGCTACTTATTTGCTATTTTGTGATGCGATGATAAATTCCGCATGTGCGACGATAAATTCCGCATTTAGATCATTTTGCAGACGTCCATTTTCCATTATGCATGTTCATTATCTTCACATACCTTTCATGCGTGATGAATTGTCATCATAAGTTGAAGAGGATCTCCATAAGTACACCCTGCCATGTGCATTTGCATTCCAAAAGCAAATTACTTATATGCACATCTTCAGGGGGAGCCCTTGCAACTTATGAAGACAATTCCTTATCCTTTACAATTTCACATATTATATTCCCCGTTGAAAACTTCAACTAGTTTGTCATCAATCACCAAAAAGGGGGATATTGTAAGTGCATCTAGTGCCACCCCTAGTTGGTTTTGGAGTATTGACGACAAACCTAGTTGAGGGACTAATGTGTTTGTGAGAATTGCAGGATAACACATGTAGAAGTCCCTCATTGATTCGGTTTTCCTACCAGAGATGACCCCTAAAAATGTATGAAGACACTGAAGTCAAAGGTGGTATGTGAAGACATTCACATTGAAGACTATGACAAGAGAAGACATTGCATGAAGACTATGGAGCGCGAAGACTTAGATCTTTCGTAGTTCTTTTTCTTTTTTGTTGAGTCATAGGAACCACCGTACTGTTAAGTGGGGTCCAAGAAAACTAGTCAGAATGACTGAAGTGATGCTTAACCAAAATCCTATGTCTTCGAGTGAAGACTATGAGAGCGAATCTTGTTCAGAGTTGGACAAGTCAGCTTTGCTTGTAGCCCAAGTAAAGTTGCCATGTGTGTTTGAAATCTGACCGTTGGAACACATGTCAGTTCCTTAGTGACCCAAGGTCATTTCGGACAAATCAGGTCGGGTTGCCTAGTGGCTATAAATAGCCCACCCCCTACAACCATAAATGGTTGGCTGCTCAGAGTTAAAATACGGCTTTTGTCGTTTGAGAGCAACCCACCTCGAAGCCTTTGAGAGAGAATTCCTTGAGAGGATAAAGCCCTAACCACCCAGAGCCAAAGAGTGTTAGGCATCACTTAAGTCTTCTTGTCTGTGTGATCTGAAGACTTATTACACTTGAGGACTGTGAATCCTCCAGCCGGTTAGGCGTCGCGTTCTGAGCATCCATGAGTCATTGTGGATCGCCGGTGAACGAAGTCTGTGAAGGTTTGGAAGTTTACCTTGAAGACTTACCAGAGTGATTGGGCAAGGTCTGTGTGACCTTAGCTCAAGGGGAATACGGAGAGGACTAAGTGTTCTGAGCTGTGTGCTCAGGACTAAGTGTCCGGGACTGAGTGTCCTCAGGTTTAAATACCTATCCGCCCTAACCAGACGTACAACTGTCACAACAGTTGGAACTGGTCTACCAAACCTTTGTCTTCGTCACGCACACTGGTTCTATCCTTCTCATCTCTTTATTTACGGTTGGCTCTTGTAAAGTCAGTGCCTATTTGCTTTATCTATTTGTCTTCACTGTGTACCTGATCCTTACTGCCTAGCTACTATTAGTCAGTGTGGTTTCACTTCATTGAATGCTTGACTATTGTCTGTCTAGTGTAGTCTATCTTCCGCTGCATGATGATAGGTTTATTTCTATCGTTTGTCTTCGAAACTCACATGTTTTGAAGACTTTCATAAAAATTGCCTATTCACCCCCCCTCTAGTCGATATAACACACTTTCAGTTAACAATGGCTGATCCACGCGCTTCTGGCTCGACTTGTGGATAGGCAACCAACCCCTCTGGTCGGAGTTCCGCGATCTGTATTCCATCACGGTGGAGCCCAACCAACTGGTTGCCTCGGCTCTTGGTCCTCCCCGCCTCCTATTTTCTTTAGAAGGGAGCTCTTGGGGCCGGAGATGGAAAGTTGGGAACGCATGCAGGCTCTGACCGCCGACGTGCGGCTATCGAACACAGTGGATCTGGTGTCTTGGCGGCTTACGAGTTCGGGCAAGTTCTCTGTTAACTCCCTTTATAGAGAACTAGCTAGCGGCCCTGCCCTTCAGGCAGCCTCGGGGCTCTGGAAGGCACGCATTCCGCTTAAAATCAAGGTTTTCCTGTGGCAATTGTGCCAAGTCCGCCTCCCTACATCCATTAATGTAGCTAAGCGCAACGGTCCGGCCACCGGGCCTTGTGCTCTCTGTGGTACCACGGAAGACGCGGACCATGTGTTCCTCCGGTGCCCTCTGGCGCGCTTCGCCTGGAGCGCGGTTCACGAGGCCGCGGGCGTGGATTGGGATCCATGCTCCCGCTCTGAGGTTGTGTCGTCTCTGTCCTTAGTTCAGGGCTCCTCTCACCGTATCATGTGGACTTGTGCGGCTGCAATGTTGTGGGACCTTTGGCGTATTCGTAACAAGTTTACTATTCAGGTTGTTTTCCCCTCCCACCCCGCTGACGTAATCTACAAATGCATCATTTTCTTGCAGCAGTGGGCGCCGTTGGGAAGACCTCAGGACAGTGATCTCCATCGCCATGCTCTTAACCGCCTCTGCATCGTCTACTCGGCGTCTCGAGCTGCGTCGTCTGCCAGCGCTGCTTCTAGGGTTGTGTAGCCCCTTTTGGATGTGTTTCCCCCGAGCCTACGCGCTCTTATGTTGGCTGGATATGCCATGTATCGCACTTTGTTTCTCTAGGCCGGTCACTTTTGTGTTGTGTGTGGTCTCCCGGATGTTGTGGTACCCCTTATGTGCCCGCTGCCTCTGCTGTGGGCTTTATTAATTTAAAGCCGTACGCCTCTAGCGTCTTCATTCTAAAAAAAGTGTCAACGGAGACTTTCTGGACACCCCGGGCGCATGGGGTCTTTTGAACCCCGTGTGCACAGGGTGCCATGAAACTCTCTGGACACCTCGTGCGCACGAGGTCTTTTGACCCCCGTGCGCACGGGGTGGGGTTTTAGTATCTGAGTACCCCATGCGCACGGGGCTGACTTAGCCCGTCCGCACAGGGTCCAACGGGTAGAAATGCCCACCCGGCCAAGAACACTATAAAAGCCCCCTTCTTCCACCCCAACATCTAACCCTAGTGTCTTGTTGAGCTCCATCATTGCTACAATCCATTTTGCTCGATACTCTTAATCTCTCCACCCAAACTTGTTGAAACTTTGGGGATTGGGAGAACAAGACCCGATCTACACTTTGACCAAACCAAATTCGTGTTCTCCACAATATTTTTCCACCATTGACTTGTTACTCTTGGAGGTTGGAGCTTGGGCTCCTAGACGGTTAGAGGTTCCTCCGGAAGCTTCCTTGTGCTCCTGAGAAGTTTATAAAGGTGTGGTGGTCGCCTTCAAGACCAACCCCGAGTGATTCGAGGCTCATTCGTTGGGGATGACTCGAAAGAGAATACGGTGAGCCCTCTGTGGCGTTCCGTAAGTTTACGTTCCGGCACCGCTCTAAACGGAGAGTAGCTCTTCCCCAAGGAAGAGTGAGCTTCGGGTAAAATCCGCGTCATCGTCTCACTTGTGGTTAATCCTTTTCCGCATTTTATCTTGCTTTGTATGCTTGTGGGTTTGCTAATTAGATTGTTGCCTAGCATATTTAGCTTTAAGCTTGCTTGTCATATAGGTTGTGTTCACCTAGTTGCATATCTAGTAAACCCTATTTATCCCCTTAACCTTAAAATTGACAAGTAAGATTAAAAAAAAGTCTCCTATCCCCCTCCCCCTCTTGTCGACCGTATTGATCCTTCTTAGAGAGTATTAACCATCTTTTTTGTTGCTTTTTTGCTAAAATGCTTTGAAAAATAATGAAATTAATGTGCTTTTGACTTGCATAATATACCTAATAACGTTCAGGACTTATTATTGTGTGGCTTAAAAGCTTTAATAAAAATAATAGAAATATGTCAGTTGGCAGTTACTGGCGTGTCTGCAATCTTTTGGACAATTTGGAAACTGATAAATGTTGTTATATTTGGCAACAACTAGGTTACTGATCCTTGTGCTCCTGTCAACCTGGTGTTAAGTTGCTTCATGATGGGCTTATTTTGCTTACGGATCTAGAGAAACAAGATGTCATAAGGTGGGGTGTAAAAAAGGTTTGAGATGATTGCTGGTGAAAAGTCTTGAGGGCTACCCTTGGATGGAGGTCTTCGCTTGGATGACAGTGTCCCTCCTTCCTTAGGCGGAGCTAAAACGGATTTTCAAAACATGGGGCAACCGAGCACTTTATTTTGAACTGCTTCAAAAAGATGTTTAAAAGATTTGAAAAAAAATTACATGAACACGCATGCACGTGGTCTAAGTACCTGTGAAATTTCGTTCAATAATACATTGTATTACGTGCTGCACAAAAAAGACAAAATATCTGCCTAAAAGCACCCAAAAAACAAGCCCCTAATTTTCATGTAGTTGTCTTTTTTGTATCTTTTACATGCAAGCATGAAATTTTGGCCCGATATACTGCAACTCTATACGTTCATGCACACAAAAATAAAAATAAAAATGAATCGTAAAAATGTGGTTTTTTTAACTTGAAAATAAAGTGCTCCGTTGCATCCGTGCTCAGAAGTCAGTTTTCGAGGCGGAGCTCCCTTTTTACTTCACCAAGCAGTTGTTGTGTGGATCATTCATACCCTTCTACGGTCGTCCTGCTAGTGCGTGACTTTTGCAAGACTTATCAGTAGCTGGTTAAAAACATACTCCCTCCGATTCTTTTTTGTCTGCGCCTAAGAGCAGACCCGGATACCAAGAGGTGGGCTCGCTGCATGCTATATGGACAGAAATGCCCCTCTGCGCATGCGCGTGGACGGGAGGAGCAAAGCAGCAATAAATGCCCCCATGCAACCCATTGGCTCTCCGCCCGCATTCTCCTCTCTCTGCATGTTGCATGGCTGTCTATCTCTCTCTCTCACACGACGTGCATGCCGTGACGCTGGCCTATGAGCAGCTCGAGTAGAGATAGCAATCTTCTCTTCAAAAGAGATGTGATCTTCCACAGATTTTTGCTTCGATCAAAACTGTATAGCGCCAACAATTCAAGTTCCCTCCTAAACGCAACACAGCACAATTTCACTTCCCTCCTAAACAAGCAGAGCGCCATGAAGTAGCCTCGAAAATTTGCTTCGAAAATTAGCTTACCGGCCGCCAGCGCCATGGATTTGCAGTTCCCTCCAAAACCAAAAAATCATGTCTATAAATCAAGCTCCATGGAAAGACCAGCCTACACACCTCTCCTTAGTCCGTATGCTTTTCCCTGCATCAGCACGAGCATGCAATGGATCACCTCGACCTCAACTCCGCCATTAACTGGAACGAGGTTGAAGAACACTATGATGGCAATGCTGAAGACATGCATTACGTGTATGTGTTCGAGGAGAGCGATGACGGTATGGATCGAGTTTTTCCCTTTGATCTTATGCCGTTTTATCTTCCCTTCTTGATCTGTTGCCCACGTTTAAATTTCAGAAGACGCTGCTGCGGAGCATGCCCATGGCGACGAACGCGGCGTGCACGACGCCAGTGCCCCAGGCGGAAGCGGAAGCGGAAGCGGTGGTCCGAGCCCTGCTGACCGCGTGCACGGTGCCGATGCCCCATGCGGAAGCGGAAGCGGTGGTCCGAGCCCTGCGGACGGCGTGCACAGCGCGGACACCCCAGGCGGAAGCGGGGGTAGTGATCCGAGCCGTGCCGACGTCGGCGGCGGCCGCGAGAACAGCGCGCGCGGTCGCAGCTGCCTAGGCTTGACCGGGCGTGGCCGTGGGAGCTCCGTACGCAGCAGCTCTGGACGTGAGCTCGCCGTACGTGGCGGCGCCGGCCGTCGGAGCGCCGTGCGCGGCGGCTCTGGACGCGAGCTCGCCATACGCGGCGGCTCTGGACGCGAGCTGGCCGTACGCACGAACTGCAGCCACGCCGACGCGGCAGGTGGCAGTTCTAACAGCATGGACGCCAGCGTCGATGGACGAGGCCGAGGTCGTGTAAGATTGGGCCTCGCCGGCCGCGGGAGAGCTCGTCCTGGGACGATCCAATGGAACCCGGAGCATCCTGTCGGTGTAGGACGAGGCCATGGAAGAGGTGCACCACACCCACTGGGCCGTGGACTCATGAAACTCCGGCAGATAAATTTTCATGAACTCACGCTTTGTCGTTTCATCCGGCACAGAGAATTGCTCCGGCAGTGGCAAAGATTCTTCCTCCGGCATCGAGTCAGGAGCATAAAGAAGAGATGCATCAATGTCGCCGGCCTCTTCACCCTCCGTGCCGGCCAGCAACTCCTCGTCGTTTGTCGTCTCGTTGCTGCTTTCTGGGTCAACTTTGCCATTGTCCACGAGCGCGCGCAACTGGTCATTGCCGTCTCCTGCCACTATCTTGACAGCGCCGTGCATGCTGTCGTCGCGCTCCAGTGCGTGCACGCTGCTGTCTGCGAGCAAGCGTCCCCATCGCGCACACCTTGGGCAGTTTGTGTTGCCTCGTCCATGGCCACCACACAAAGAGCACGGGAAGCCAGGTGTGTAACCGTAACAGTTGGACATTAGATCTGCATCATCGGAAAATGATGCACTCACCTCCGGCGAGTGTACTTTTGCATGCATGCCGCCGTCGCTGGCGACGCCCTCCGCAAACGCATGGCCTCCCGAAGCGAGCGCCGGGAGGACGACGTCGCCCTCCTCCGCGACCACCTGGACGCCGAGCGGGTGGATGACGCCGTCCGCGAGCGCGCCATCGCCCTGTTGGATGCCGCCCTCCACGGACACGCCGTGAGGCAGCTGGAGGACGCCGTCCGCGAGCGCGCAATCGCCCTGCAGGACGCCGCCCTCCACGGACACGCCGTGAGGCAGCTGGAGGACGCCGTCCGCGAGTGCGCAATCGCCCTGCAGGACGCCGCCTGTCGTGGGAACGCCGTCGCGCGAGTGGTCGACGCCGTTCTTGAGTGCTCCGTCGTCCTTCTGGACGGCGCCCTCTGCGGGAATGCCGTAGTGCGGATGGACGTCGCCGTCGTCAAGCGCGCCGTCGTCCGGGGCGCTGCAGTCAGCGAGCATGCTGTCCTCCGCAAGCAGGCTATCAAGCACGAGCTCGCTGTCTTCTACAGGCTGGCTGTCTTCCCACAAGTAGCTAGACTCCATGAGGTTGAGCTTGAGAGGGAGGAGAAGAAGATGGAGTAGAAGGCGAGTAGATAGGAGGAGGACGCATGCGTGCTGGCGTACTGTACGAGGAAGAAAAAGGAGGCGAGCTAGCTGGCTTAATTAATGCGAGAGAAGGAGGCGAAGCGAAGGAGGAGGGGTATTCCAGGAAAGAATGGGTGGCTGAACCGAACGCGCAGACCATTCCGGATTTTTCGGGAAAAAGTTATACGCAGACTAAATGGGATCGGAGGGAGTACTAGTGAATTGTGTCTTGATGTTCATAAATATCGACCTGGAGATCCGGTTTGTGGCTTCCCAGGACGATGATGCTCTGAAAACCTCTTAAGTTTATTTTTTTGGAAAACCTTTAAGTTTATCTAGGTTATCTGCATTATATGCTGATATAGCCTTCCTGTGGTTGGGATGGCCCGTTAGGGATAGCCTGACTGTTCATTCTGATCATGCATCGTCGGTTTATGTTTTTCCTTGTAGCTGGTAGCCTGTTAGGAAGACATTGTGGTTTCTTTAATGAAAATCAGAGAGGGAGCTCTCTTTATCACAAAAAAAAAAAAAACCTAAAAGGTAATCTCAAAGGGGAGATGGCAAGCATGCACGATATAAAAAAACAAGCATATACTGTAAAAGAGAACACAGTTGCCGGCCATCAGCAGTCACCAACTGACAGTCCATATATTGGTACCATATAAAAACATGATTACATTTCACCTAATAATGCCAAATGCCTTCTCTGCTGATGAGGGCCAACACAACCACAAACAGAAACAATTTTCCCTCACCACAAATACCTCTGAGACTATGACCACTTGTTGGAGATTATGAAACAAAAGAGGAGCTATACCCAAACCAAACCAACCATGATGTCAAGCTGTCAGTCGTCAAGCTGAAAAACCAACTGCAGTAGCCATAAGCAAAAGCAGCTAAACCCCACCAACACAAACAGAGATGTTAAACTAACATGTCACAACACCCAGAAAATGAAAATAAATTAGTTGCTCCTTAACTCAGTTTTGTTGAGATGCCCTGCTCAATATGTTCTGCTCCCTTCAGCTCAAGAGAACCATCACCTATAATCTCAGATGACGAACCCCCCGCCACATTTAGTTTGATGTGCACCGAGCCAACCTTAACAACACCAGTTGGAGCCTCGTTAACAATGCCTTTTGCTTGCCCATCCATATGGCTAGTTGATAAGCCTTCTGTTTTCTTGAGCAATGTAGCCTTGACATCCTTCGTTATCCCAGATGCACCGCCTTTCATGCGATCTGATGGGTCGTGACCACCAGACTCCTGAGAAAGACCTTTTCGTCCAGAACTATTGGGTTCAGTTGAGCTTATAACAGGTTGTGATTCACGGTCACTATAAACTTTTCCATTAGATTTTACCAGTTCGCTCAAGCCAGCATGTTCCCTTCCAGCATTTTCTGGTGACACAGAAACGGAACAGCCCTCATTCTGTTCATGATGAATATCATCTAAGCTATGCCGTTCTGTTTTTACATGTTCAGGTTGCTCAACAGGTGACACTGCATCCTTTTTCAGTACTTGTGTAACCACTCCATCTTTCGTTTGGCTTGTCTTGTCAGGTTGCTCACAAGCACCACTATCCTCTCCAGTTTTCCCTGGATGTGGATCTTTGCTGCTAATGCCTTCACCTACTTCAGAAGGTTCACCCTCCACAACAACACTCCTTTTAGCAACAAGTGCTGGAACATAAGTAAGTCCACCAAAACTTCTGCCCAAACTTCTGCGCTTCTGTTCTAGCATTGCTTTCTGCCTCCCTTCATAGAAAGGGAAGTCATCAAGAATCGATGTCGTCATTGGACTACTCTTAAATAGCTTTAGCATGTTTATTCCCGACTTATAAGGCATCTAAGGAGAAGAAATGAACGTCATCAGTACACAGTATATAATCTCTTGTGATCAATCCTGGCACTTCAACAAAAATTACCTCTTGTGTATCTCGGCTGTTGGTAACAGGCTTGTTCTCGTTGTTCTCTAATATGATGTGTCGAAAGGTGGAATTCGGCACATCCTTTACTAGATGCCACTTCAGTGGGAAGCTCCCAGACCACTTATCTTGCTGCCAGAAATCCATGTCTTTGTGAAAATCCACAGGGCCGACCATTTCAGCAACACCACAAAACTGCCCGCTTGTATTAACCTACAGAGAGTGTTGGTATGTCAAACCCATACATAAAGAAAAAACGGAAAAGAAAACAATAACACATCAAAACTCACCGAAAAGAACAGAAATATTGGACACTTCCGTTGACTCCCTTTTGCTTCTGAGTAGGCAGCATCCAGCCTTCTGTTGCCATTGGGTGTGCTGGACCACACATTATATTTGATACTCTTATGCACGTCATCCTCACTGTAAGATTTAATGACAAAAAACTTGGCATCTGGATGATCACAAGGGAAGTCGGCCTTATTATATTGGTCAGGATGTATCACAATGTTTTTCACTGCACTGCTTGACACTGCTTTGGATTGGGCACCTTCACCCACCATGGCAGCCACTGGCACAACTTCTGTCCTGTCTGTAATTTGTCCATTGTCCCCAGAGCTCCCCATACCTGAAGCAGCCTGAAAATTCTGGAGAAAAAAAAAACAGTCTTCATCAGATTTCCATCCTTGGTGACAGTTTTGGACGCATAATACTTTGTTTTAAGAGATATTTGGATTTTGGGCACATGATACTTTGAACAGTTAGCAATGGTTGATGATTGAAGCGAAATACACAGCAGTTGACAGCACAGTTTTTTTTTTGAAACCAGGCAAAAGATTTGCCATTTTCATTAAATAAGAGAGGAGGTTCAGACATATGTCGCAACGCGACCAAAAGAAAAGACTACTCTCGCAACATAAGACTACTCAAATGCTTGGCCCCCGCCAAAGTCCACATGTGGGCCTCTTCTTTAATTCTCGTGACGATAATTGTGGTCGGAGTCGCGGCGTTGCGAAAAATTCTGGCATTTCGTTCTTTCCATATCTCCCATGAGACAAGCATCATAACAGAGGCAAGAGCCTTTCTGTTATGATCCGCGTTGCTCACCGCCTTTTGCCACCAAGATCGAACAGAAACTTCATTTCGCCAAATCATTGGTGAGCAGTCATGTATTCCCAGCCAAATGGTAATCTCGTTCCAAACTCTATTCGTGAATCTACACTGAAATAGTAGGTGGGCAGCAGACTCTTGAACTTGCTTGCAAAGGGGGCAAAGGTTGCAATTGGGCCATCCCCGTCGAGACAAGCGATCGGCCGTCCAGACTCGGTTCTGGAGAACTAGCCAAGCAAAGAACTTGCATTTGGGAGGAGCCCACATCTTCCAGATCATGGAAGTATTGGTACTGTAGGTGAGTCCCGCAAATTGCGCCAAGTAAGCCGAGGACGTCGTGTACTCTCTGTTGGTTGTGAATTTCCACGAAATAGTATCTTGTCTATCTTGGCTTAGGGTGACACCGGCAACCATCTCCCAGAGGTTGGCGAACTCCTGCAAGTGCGTCAAGGTGAGGCCCTGTGCGGTGTTGATCTGATGGATCCAGAAATTGTTGTCCAAAGCCTTGCTAACCACACAGTTCTTCCTTTTTGAAATCTCAAAGATTTTAGGCGCGACATCTTTGGGTCGAAGACCATTCAGCCAAGAGGATTCCCAGAAATTAGCCTTGTTGCCATCACCAATGGTCACCGTCGTGGCCGCCGCAAAGAGATCTTTATCCTTGTCAGAGCAAGGTGTTCCCATCCGAGCCCACGGTTTTGGCGGGTCTGCCCACTCAAACCACAACCAACGGAGGCGTAGAGCAGTAGCAAATTTTTCCAGGTTGAGCACACCTAGACCCCCATGAACTTTGGGCTTGCAAACTAGATCCCAGTTCACCTTGCACTTGCCTCCCGTCACCTTATCACATCCTGCCCAGAGATAGGCACGTCTGAGACTATCAATCTTTTTCCTCACTTCAACAGGAAGGTCCAGCGGGGTGAGGTGATATATCGCAATCGCCGTAAGCACAGCCTTGACCAGGACGATGCGCCCTGGGGCAGCCACATGAACGGCCGACCAGGGCGGGAGCTTGGCAGCCACCTTATCTTCTAGATATTGGAAGTGGATGCGCTTTAGTCTTGCAACCGAGAGCGGTAGGCCAAGATATCTCATGGGAAAGGTGGCCCGGACCGCCGGGAAGGCCTGGAGAATGCCATCCAAATCGATGTTGGCACAACGGATGGGAGCCACATGACTTTTGTTATAGTTGGTGACCAGACCGGTAACTTCACCAAATGAGCCGAGCGTGGATGCCAAGAACTGGATATCCTCCTTGATAGGAGCAACAAAGATGGCCGCATCATCTGCATACAGGGAAGCCCGGGTGGGATTACCTCGGAGGGGGTGTAGTTTGCCTTGCTCAGTCGCCTTAGCTAGGATGTGATGGAGCGGGTCAATGGCCAAGACAAAGAGGAGGGGGGATAGGGGGTCCCCCTGCCTAAGTCCACATCCGTGCAAAATGGGGTCCCCAGGCACCCCATTTAGAAGAACTCTGGATGATGCCGTGGATAAAAGGGCGGATATCCAGTCTCGAAAGCGTGGATAAAAGGGGGTTGACAGCACAGTGAACTCTATGTAAGAATAGTATCATAAGACAGCAAATAATTTTCGCATAAAAGGTAAATTTCTGAAAACTGCAATAACTCTTACTACTAACCTACACAAAATCATATTTTAAGAAACAATTTCAAAGAACCACACTTACTCCTGCAAACTGTTTAAGGAAACCACACTTCCATCAGTTTCCAGTAGACCTCACTAGTCACTACGTCGAGATACAACCCTTGCTAGCCCCATTTTGCTGGCATGGAGGCAGATGCCACAGAGGCCAGCACTAGTGCCTGGCCTCGCGAATACGCGACCAAGTGGCGGATTTTATATCATGTTACCAGCCAGCACTGCTTTGGCACTCTGCTGGCTACGTGGCATATAAGTCTACCCAGAAAAGCAGGGACAGCAATGGTTCTGTCTGTATAGTGGGCCCAACATGACAGGCCTATGGGAATAGATAAACATGGTTCTGGCTCCGTGGCATGTTTATTGCACCATTTTGCAAAGTAAGACTGGTCCTTCGAAAATGTTTCTTAAAATGTGGTTCTTTTGTAGTCTAGCAAGGGTTCATGCAGTTCTCGGAAATGCACTCTATTCACAAAGTAACTAAACGCAATAAAATATGATAGGGAATATATATTTTTTCCTTTCAGTAGTCAGTGCTGCAGTACTTAAAATTACATCCCAAGAGAACGGATTCCCATAAACAGGGCAATATGAACATTAACATATAGGAATGCAATTATTCTCAGCACCAACGCGCTCAAAGAAGCATGTATAAACTGTAGAAGATGAAAAACAGAAGTATGCAGAATTAAAAAATGCATATTTTCCTTTTGGGGGCATAAGGTGCAACTCTTCAACTGTAAATATTCAAGTTTGGTCACAATACCTTGTCAGTATCAACCAGAACTGTCAAATGTGAGGTTGAAGGCTTGTCATGCCTCGCCACATTAGCACCTGGCAGATCAGAAGGTTTATTCGTGCTTTGATTCTGGTAAGCATGATGGGAGGAACCAATAGCTGGACTTGCAGAAGAGACAGTCCGAGAAGCCATTGTATTTCCAGACATTTGATGTGTATCTTTTATGCTAGTATTAACAGGCCTACTAGCAACAGATGTGCCAGTACTGAATACAGGAGGCTCCAAAGAAACTGCTGAGCTCAAATCTGTGGTGGGCTGGAGATATACTGGGAAGTAACCAGATGGCGAGCCAGGAGGCTGATATGGATTAGTGAAATACTGTTGACTTCCTACAACTGAGCCATCAACTCCCATGAACATGCCAGGCATATAGGAAGTGTACTGATCTTGTGAAGAATAAGAAAATTCATAGCCAGGTGTGCAATACACATAAGGAAGATTGTCGTTCTACATAAACAGAAATAAATAGTCGTCAAGAAATATATACAATAATACTGTAGTATACAGTATTAATAACAATAACAACCAAAGTGTTACATATGCACTTACCGTCAGTTGGAGATATTGACCATCTACCCCCCAATAATTAGTGTTTTCACTCCATCCAACAGGTGGCTCAAATCCTATCCAAAGTAGAAAACAGAAAAGTTATGCATGATGACCACCAAAATAAATAAACATAAAAGGAGTTTAACAGGAACTAGAGGAACACATACCTGCATAGTAAGCATATCCGTTGGTAGCTGGATAAGAAAGACCCTGGTCATATATGTATTCCACCGGCAAATCGTTACCTGTGTTATACACAACTCTAGAAGGGAGAGACGAAGAACCCATGGCTGAATTTGTACCAAAGCCAGACATCTGAAACCACAGAAACACTGCCACTAAATAGGGGCTACCAATATTTCCAAATACTCGCAAGGCACGAGAATTTCAGCCAAAAGATAGTTCTGCCATGCAAACAACTTACAGATGATGCCTTCTTTATTGATAGAAAACACAAATATATTGTAAATGTATCTAACTTAAACTGGATGAAACACATCATTTGCAATCTTACTGCAGTTGGAGACAGCCCATACTCTAAAATCATTTCTGTGCTCCAAAACGCGTTCAAAATTAATACAGTTAGTTGTTTTAAATTGTCAAAGAGAACAAGACAGCTACACATGGCCATGACTGGTTAGTAAAGAGGTAGCACCATCCCCTCACACCTAGATCCAAATCCTAGCATTCACCCAGGTGCTACCTGCTCCTTAAGTAAAGATATGACTCATGGCCGAAATGATCAAGTGCAACATCACACATCAATTTGCTGGAAAATTTATGCCAAGGGATATGATTACCATGTATGTTTGCAATTCACACGTTTTCCCTTTCCGGATCAGAATCACCAAAGTTTAATTTCACAATATGATAAATGCCTCTGGCAACTCTGAAAAAAGGTAAATAACAGAGCAGTCTCAGTATTAACTACAAGAAAAACTAACTGAAAGTAAAGCTGCAGCAAAAAAAAGTTTCATGGTAAGAGAGGACATAGGTGTTTTATGTCAGTTCGACAGGTTAGCCAACTGATCTGAGGTAAAATTCAAGAACAATAAGGCTAGTTAGCAAAATAAATCCTAATGCCACCCCCCAAACACATGTAACATGGCAAATACTCCACGTTCTTGAATTGTGAGGTAGAGACATAAAGCAATCAAAACCAACAAGCAGTATCGATTCTTGCACAAGCTACTCTTTTAGCATCAAAGCACCAATAAAGACCTAAACCAACAATACAGTTTAAGCATAAGTTCCACACGGAGCCAACCACACAACTCCGCGACTTGCAAGCTAATCTTAGGAAACAATAGCAAAGAATTGGAGACAGATATTCCTAGAAAAGCAGCAACTTTCAGCATAACAGCTTCACAGCACTTACAGCCCGCATGACAATTTAAGCATAGGTTCTGAGTGGAACAAATCTGATACAATCAGGGCCAATATACTAACCATAGACCATTTTTTTCAGAAACAAAAAAGAGTGGTTCTAGCATCCATGTCAAAACGTCCATGCTCAAAGAAGCACCGAATATTGATCAACCATTTAATCACCACTTACATTTCCCTAATTAACAGCAAGCATGGGTTATCTTGCTTCAAGCAGCAGATTGCTTTTCGTGCAAATGACTGCAGAGCAAATCAGAAAACTTTAGCAAATATTGCAGCCAATGGTGCAGACTGCAGAGTGAAAACAGATGACTTTAATCGCAACACGTCAATGCAAAACACCCTTAGTATTACCCGTGTAATCCAGCCAGTTGAGAAACCAAAAACAAAACAAGCACTTTTTACAAGAATTATGTGCAAACCTTCAAGTTTGATTACGTTGACATAACACAATTTGGTTTGAAGTTCAAAGCTCAAAGGGTGGTGTGATATACCACAGACTCCATCATTTGAGGAATGGAAGAAAAATATAATGTGCTGGGCCTGGTATGTTTTCAATATTAATTGTTGTCTGATCACATCCTTTTATTACCAAAATCAAGGAAAAATTCAGCAATCAGCATTAGCAGCCAAGTAGGCAATTCTAATATAAATGGTTTCTGCAACTTGGCACTATTTAGCACATCATATCCACCCAAAATCTAAGAAGATTCCACGTCTCCTCTATAGTATACAAAGCAGCAAGCAAATCGACAGTCAACCTGGGAATTCGATCAAGAATGCTTCTGGAGACAAGTTTTATGCATATAAGAGGCACTTGCAGGTACCTAAGAGGCAGCTCACAACAAGAAACACCAATTCTGTATCAATTACGAATTCATTCGCAAAAACAAACAAAAATTAGGAATTCCAGTGACATAACACCTAATTCAGGTTCGACGCACCAAAATTGGGAGATGCGAGCCGACAACCGCCATATCCACGCATATATACCAACCAAAAAACCCAGTACTCCACCGTATCCATACATGCAGTGCATTCGGATAATCCCCGAAGCGGGACGGCCTTCGCATAGCACTACGGCAACATACCGGCAGGGAAGAAAGGAATACCTAGAAAACCCAGAGGAAAAATGGCGGAGCCAATCAATCAAGCCGCGGCGAGCAGGCTCGAGGCGGCGACGACGGAGACTCCAAACATGGCGGGGCGGGGAGAGGCGAGGGACCCAGGCTCCCGCGCAGCGAACCTAGTAGACGGCTGGAGCAAGCATGGTGGCGCAGAGGTTGGGTAGGGGAGGGGAGGGGAGGAGAGGCGAGGTCCGCGAGGAAGAGGAAAAAGGTGAAGGGGGGAAAAGAAAGGAGAGCGAGCAAAATGTATTTTTCTGAGATGGTAACGAGATGAGGTGGCCGGCTTATGTTGTGACATGGCCAGATGGGTCCGCGTCGCGGTGCACGGGGATGCCGCGCTTTTTCTTCTCATCTATCTAGTTTGTGCGCTTCCTTTCTTGGTGGGAAAGAAAGAAGCAAAGGCCACTTTCAGTTCACAGGGCAGTTGTGATGTTTTACCAAGTCTATGCTTCTAAGAAAATCAAATCATTAACCCTAAAAATCTCAAAATAATCATTAGCCCTAAAAATGATGAAATCATTAACTTTTAGATTTTTAATATTTTGGTAGATGATAAGAGCTTGTGTGAAGCGCTGCATTAGTTTGTGTGGACTTCACTCGTGTTAAAACATTTTTATACAAAATTTGTGTAATCATTGCATGTAGAGTACCCCCGCTTTGATCGGACGGACGCGAAGCGTGTCCTCCCATTTTTCATTGACGATTAGGGCAAACTCCCCCCTTCATGCTTCATTAATGAGCCAGTGGATTCGCCTCCCTTATGTCTGCCGTTGCGGCGGTCGATCGCGAGGAGGAGATTTTTGGTTCTTTCGCTACGACTAGTACTTTAGATTACCTCCCCTCCCACCAACCACCTCCTTTCTCCCCCGCCGGCAACCACTCCAGCACCGGCGTCCACTCCCCCTTGACGATGATCACTCCGGTCGCCAGCGCCTACCCACTCACCGCAGCTGACCTCTATGGTCCCTGCGGTCATGGCGTTTGGCTCTACTAGCCCGGCGTTGGTGTTCACGAGGCCGCAGCCAGTGGTTTCGGGGCTGGGGCTGTCGGAGTTGCCTGGATCTGCTAGCTCCTCCCCGGGTGGGCGCGAGGCGTCCCCGGTCCGGCTGCTGGCCCAACAGCGCCATGGAGGAAGCCAGGTCCCTCGCGCAAGGTGCTATGTCACAAGAGGAAGGCGCTTCAGAAATAGGCGGAAGTGGGCAGATCGCGGCCGTGCTCACTGTCGTCTCAGGAAAGGGGAGAGATTCCGTTGGACCTGTTCGGCCTCTGCTTCAGGTGCTTCCGGGAAGGGCATCACAAGGACGACTGCACGTTCAAGCCGATGTGCATTCGATGTGGTCTTGAGGGTCATATCTCCTCGGATTGCAAGCGGTCGCGAACCCCAAGGTCAGAGGAGGAGTCATACGTCCATTATGCATCATGTTTTTATGTTGATATTTATTACGTTACGGACTGTTATTTCATTTTATAATATAATTTTTATGCCTTTTCTCTTTTTTTGCAAGTTTCACATGAAGAGGGAGATTGCCGACAGCTGGAATTCTGGACCGGAAAGGGCTATATCGGAGTCACTTTTTCGGAGCAACTCCAAATGAGCTGAAAATTGACAGAGAATTATTTTGGAATATATCAAAATTATTGGCGAAAGAAATACTAGAGGGGGACCCACCAGGCAGCCACAAGCCTGGGGGCATGCCCTACCCCCTAGCCCCCCCAGCTTGTGGTGCCCCTGGCAGGCCTTCGGGGCCCATCTTCTCATATATGATGATATTTGACCTAGACAAATCTGAAGGAAGGTTTTGGGACGAAGCGCCGCCGTCTCGAGGCGGAACCTGGGCAAGAGCAATTTTGCTCTCCAGCAGAGAGATTCCGCCGGGGAAACTTCCCTCCGGGAGGGGGAAATCAAAGCCATCGTCATCATCAACGATCCTCTCATCATGGGAGGACCAATCTTCATCAACATCTTCACCAGCACCATCTCATTTGAATCCTATTTCATTTCGTGTATTCAATCTTTGTCTCAAAACCTCAGATTCGTACGTGTGGGTTGCTGGTAGTGTTGATTACATCTCATAGTTGATGCTTGTTGGTTTATTTGGTGAAAGATCATATGTTCAAATCCTTGATGCTATTCAAAACCCCTCTAATCTTGAGCATTAGTATGATTTGTGAGTAGTTACGTTTGTTCTTGAGGACATGGGAGAAGTCTTGTCATAAGTAATTATGTGAATTTGGTATTCGTTCGATATTTTGATGATATGTATGTTGTTGCTTCCTTTAGTGGTGTCATGTGAACATCGACTACATGACACTTCACCAACTTTCGGCCTAAGGGAAGGCATTGTGGAGTAGTTATTAGATGATGGTTTGCTAGAGTCACAGATGCTTAAACCCTAGTTTATGCACTATTTTGTAAGGGGCTGATTTGGATCCATATGTTTCATGCTATGGTTAGATTTATCTTAATTCTTCTTTCGTAATTGCGGATGCTTACGAGAGGGGGTAATCATAAGTGGGATGCTTGTTCAAGTAAGAACAACACCCAAGCACCGGTCCACCCACATATCAAACTATCAGAGTAACGAACGTGAATCAAATAAACATAATGAAAGTGACTAGATGAAATTCCCGTGCGTCCTCAAGAATGCTTTGCTTATTATAAGAGACCATTCATGCCTGTCCTTTGCTACAAAAAGGATTGGGCTACCTTGTTGCACCTTTGTTACCATTACTACTTGTTGCTCGTTACAAATTACCTTGCTATCAAACTATCTGTTACCAACAATTTCAATGCCTGTAGATAATAGCTTGCTGAAAACCGCTTGTCATTTCCTTCTGATCCTTATTGGGTTCGACACTCTTATTTATCGAAAGGACTACGATTGATCCCCTATACTTGTGGGTAATCAAGACTCTTTTCTGGTGTCGTTGCCAGGGAGTGAAATGCCTTTGGTGAGTGGGATTTGGTAAGGAAACAATTATATTATGTGCTGAAATTTAGTGTCACTTGTTACTATGGAAAACAATCCTTCGAGGGGTTTGTTCAGGGTATCTTCACCTTGACTGGAAGCACAAAGAGTTGCTCCTCAACCTACTGCACCTACTGAAAATATTTATTATGAGATTTCTTCGAGTATGATAGAGAAACTTCTAGCTAATCCTTATGAAGGAGATGGAACAATACATCCTGATATGCACCTATTCTATGTGGATGAAGTTTGTGGATTATTTAAGCTTGCAGGTCTACCCGGAGATGGCAGATCACGGCTGATGACCCACAAGTGTAGGGGATCTATCATACCTTTTCGATAAGTAAGAGTGTCGAACCCAACGAGGAGCAGAAGGAAATGATAAGCGGTTTTCAGCAAGGTATTCTCTGCAAGCACTGAAATTATCGGTAAAAATTAGTTATGTGATAAGGTAATTTGTAACAGGTAACGAGTAATGAAAGTAAATAAGGTGCAGCAAGATGGCCCAATCCTTTTTATAGCAAAGGACAAGCCTGGACAAATTCTTATATAAAGGAAAGCGCTCCCGAGGACACATGGGAATTATCATCAAGCTAGTTTTCATCACCTTCATATGATTCGCGTTCGATACTTTGATAATTTGATATGTGGGTGGACCGGTGCTTGGGTATTGTCCTTCCTTGGACAAGCATCCCACTTATGATTAACCCCTATTGCAAGCATCCGCAACTACAATATATGTATTAAGGTAAACCTAACCATAGCATGAAACATATGGATCCAAATCAGCCCCTTACGAAGCAACGCATAAACTAGGGTTTAAGCTTCTGTCACTCTAGCAACCCATCATCTACTTATTACTTCCCAATGCCTTCCTATAGGCCCAAACAATGGTGAAGTGTCATGTAGTCAATGTTCACATGACACCACTAGAGGAAAGACAACATACATCTCATCAAAATATCGAACGAATACCAAATTCACATGACTACTTATAGCAAGACTTCTCCCACGTCCTCAGGAACAAACATAACTACTCACAAATCATATTCATGTTCATAATCAGAGGGGTATTAATATGCATAATGGATCTGAACATATGATCTTCCACCAAGTAAAGAAACTAGCATCAACTATAAGGAGTAATCAACACTACTAGCAACCCACATGTACCAATCTGAGGTTTTGGGACAAAGATTGGATACAAGAGATGAACTAGGGTTTGAGATGATATGGTGCTGGTGAAGATGTTGATGGAGATTGACCCCCTCCCGATGAGATTGTAAGTGCATCTAGTGCCACCCCTAGTTCGTTTTGGAGTATTACGACAAACTTGGTTGAGGGATAATGTGTTTGTGAGAATTGCAGTATAACACAGGTAGTAGTCCCTCATTGATTCGGTTTACCTACCAGAGATGACCCTTAAAAATGTGTGAAGACATTGAAGACAATGGTGGTTTGTGAAGAGTTTCACATTGAAGACTATGACATGAGAAGACATCGTATGAAGACTATGGATTGCGAAGACAGTTGTTCCGTAGTTTCCTTTTCTTCTTTGTTGAGTCATAGGAACCACCGTACTGTTAAGTGGGGTCCAAGTGAACAAAGTCAGAGTGACTGAAGTGATGCTCAACCAAATCATATGTCTTCGAGCGAAGACAATGAAAGCGAATCTTATCCAAAGCTGGATAAGTCAGCTTTACTTGTAGCCAAGTCAAGCTGCCGCGTGTGTTTGAAATCTGACCGTTGGACACGTGTCAGTTCCTTAGTGACCCAGGGTCATTTCGGACAAATCAGGCCGGGTTGCCTCCTGGCTATAAATAGCTTACCCCCTACACCATAAATTGGTGGCTGCTCAGAGTTAGTGCACGGCTTTTGTCGTTTGAGAGCAACCCACCTCCAAAGCCTTTGAGAGAGAAATCCTTGCGAGGACAAAGCCCTAAACACCCAGAGCCAAAGAGTGTTAGGCATCACTAAAGTCTTTCTGTATGCGTGGCCAGAAGACTTGTTACGCTTGAGGACTGTGAATCCTCCAGCCGATTAGGAGTCGTGTTCTGAGCATCCAAGAGTCATTGTGGATCATCAGTCTACCTTGAAGACTTACCAGAGTGATTGGGCGAGGACTGTGTGTCCTTAGCTCAAGGGGAATAAGGTGAAGATGCGGTCTTCTAAGTTGAATCTCAGCCTCCCTAACCAGACGTACAGTTATCACAACAACTGGAACTGGTCCAACAAATACCTGTCCTCACCAAGCAACTGGTTCTATCCTTACCTCTCTCTTTACTTACAATTTGTCTTCATGAAGTCATTGTCTGCTTGCATGATCTGATTGACTTCACTATGTGAAGACTGTGAAGGAAATATGCCCTAGAGGCAATAATAAAGTTATTATTTATTTCCTTATATCATGATAAATGTTTATTATTCATGCTAGAATTTTATTAACCAGAAACATGATACATGTGTGAATACATAGACAAACATAGTGTCACTAGTATGCCTCTACTTGAACTAGCTCGTTGATCAAAGATGGTTATGTTTCCTAGCCATAGACAAAGAGTTGTCATTTGATTAACGAGATCACATCATTAGGAGAATGATGTGATTGACTTGACCCATTCTATTAGCTTAGCACTTGATCGTTTAGTTTATTGATATTGCTTTCTTCATGACTTATACATGTTCCTATGACTATGAGATTATGCAACTCCCATTTACCGGAGGAACACTTTATGTGCGACCAAACGTCACAACATAACTGGGTGGTTATAAAGGTGCTCTACAGGTGTCTCCGAAGGTACTTGTTGGGTTGGCGTATTTCGAGATTAGGATTTGTCACTTCGATTGTCGGAGAGGTATCTCTGGGCCCACTCGGTAATACACATCACTTAAGCCTTGCAAGCATTGCAACTAATGAGTTATTTGCGGAATGATGTGTTACGGAACGAGTAAAGAGACTTGTCGGTAACGAGATTGAACTAGGTATTGAGATACCGACGATCGAATCTCGGGCAAGTAACATACCGATGACAAAAGGAACAACGTATGTTGTTATGCGGTTTGACCGATAAAGATCTTCGTAGAATAAGTAGGAGCCAAATATGAGCATCCAGGTTCCTCTATTGGTTATTGACCGGAGACGTGTCTCAGTCATGTCTACATAGTTCTCAAACCCGTAGGGTGCGCACGCTTAAAGTTCGATGACCGTTATATTATGAGTTTATGGTTTTTGATGTACCGAAGGTAGTTCAGAGTCCCGGATGTGATCATGGACATGACGAGGAGTTTCGAAATGTTAGAGACGTAAAGATCGATATATTGGACGACTATATTTGAATACCAGAATGGTTCCGGGTGAGATCAGGATAATACCGGAGCACCGGGAGGTTATCGGAACCCCCCGGGAGGTATATGGGCTTTAGTGGAAAGGAGGGGAAAGGAGCAAGGGATGGGGCGCCCCCCAAGCCCAATCCGAATTGGGAGGGGGGCTGGCCCCCCTTTCCTTCCTGGGAAAACTTTGTTTTTGCCACTCTAGTTTTTGCCCACTTTGCTTATGCCACTCTAGAATTTGAGACCTCACTTTTTCCACTCTTAGCTTTTGACAATACATCACAAATGCCATTTAGTGGCAAAAACGATAATTTTTCATTTCACTTTTGCCACTCTTAGGTTCTGCAATGTATCACAATTGCCACTCTGAAATTTTTTCTTTTGCCACTGAATGGCAAAATTGATATGTTGTCAAAAGCTAAGAGTGGCAAAAGTGAAATGTTAAATTCTAGAGTGGCATAATGTAACGCCCTCGATGCGGCTATAGCTCCCACGCGTCGAGGCACGACTTAGAGACATAACCGCATTGAAAGCAATGTCGCAAGTTAGGCAATCATCACAACATCCCATGTAATATAGATAATAAAAGGGGAGATACATAGTTGGCTTACACTCGCCACGTCAATCAAAGTACATAAATAGCATTACAACATTCAAACACTCATGGCCCGACTACGGCGCCAAAATAAAAGATAACCCAACATGCGACACGGTCCCGATCACCCCAATTGGGCACCACCACTGATCATCAGGGAAAGACACGTAGTATCGTTGAGAGTCCTCGTCGAACTCCCACTTGAGCTCAAGCGCGCCATCTGGAGTGGAATCATCAGGCCCTGCATCTGGTTTGGAAGTAATCTGTGAGACACAGGGACTCAGCAACCTCGCACCCTCACGATCAAGACTATTTAAGCTTAATAGGTAAGGCAAGGAAAATATGTGGAGCTGCAGCAAGCGACTAGCATATATGGTGGCTAACCTATTCGCAAATGAGAGCGAGAAGAGGAGACAAACCGCGAGCGAGTAACTAGAGGGCAAACCTGCAGCAAGCATTACCCCAACACCGTGTTCACTTTCCGGACTCCGCCGAGAAAAGACCATCACGGTAACTCACACTGTTGATTCATTTTAATTAAGTTAAGGTTCAAGTTATCTACAACCGGACATTAACAAATTCCCATCTGCCCATAACCGCGACCACGGCTTTCGAAAGTTCAAATCCCTGCAGGGGAGTCCCAACTTAGCCCATGACAAGATCTCACGGTCAACGAAGGAATAGACCTCCTCCCGAGACGTTCCGATCAGACTCGGTATCTCGGTTCTACAAGACACTTCGACAAGTTAAAACAAATCCAGCAACACCACCCAGATGTGCCGACAAATCCCGATAGGAGCTGCACATATCTCGTTCTCAGGGCACACCGGATGAGCAAGACGTCGGGTAGGCCAGCCCAGAGTTGCCCCTGGTAGCCCCGGACATCGCTCGGTTGGACCAACACTCAGAGGAGCACTGGCCCAGGGGGGCTAAAATAAGATAACCCTCGGGCTCCGGAAACCCAAGGGAAAAAGAGGCTAGGTGGCAAATGGTAAAACCAAGGTTGGGCATTGCTGGAAAAGCTTTAATCGAGGCGAACTATCAAGGGGTTCCCATTATAACCCAACCGCGTAAGGAACGCAAAAATCTGGGAACATAACACCGATATGACGAAAACTAGGGCGGCAAGAGTGGAACAAAACACTAGGCGAGAGGCCGAGCCTTCCACCCTTTACCAAGTATATAGATGCATTAAGATAACATGGTAATATAATGATATCCCAACAAGTAAATAATGTTCCAACAAGGAACGGTCTCCAATCTTCACCTGCAACTAGCAACGCTATAAGAGGGGCTGAGCAAAGCGGTAACATGGCCAATCAACGGTTTGCTAGGACATGGTGGGTTAGAGGTCTGACATGGCAATTTGGGAGGCATGAAAGCAAGTGGTAGGCATCGTAGCATAGGCATAGCAAAAGGGCGAGCATCTAGCAAAGCAAAGATAGTAGTGATTTCGAGGGTATGATCATCTTGCCTGCAAAGTTGTCAGAGTTGACTGGATCCTCGAAAGCAAACTCAACGGGCTCCTCGTTAGCGAACTCGTCTCCCGGCTCTACCCAAACAAGACAAACAAGCAACAAGGACACAATCAACCACGTGCAAAGCTCAAACAATATGATGCAAACATGGTATGCTAAACATGAACCTGGCCTCAAATTGGAAATCCAAGTGTGCCACTGGAAAGATGAGATGAAATCGCTTGAAAACGATATAAAGAACGCCGGAATCGGAGTTACGGTTTGGAAATGGCAAGCAATTCAAATATGACCACGTTCTGCGATTTACAGCAAGTAGCCATCTAAATGCAACAAGATGAACATGCTACAACACCCAAACATGACAACAAAATACATGGCAGGGATCCATTCATGATGTTTAACAAAAGTCTAGCACTGAGCTACGGCCAATTCATCCATTAACAGGTTCAAACAAGCATGGCAAAAATGCATTTGGGAAACAGATTTCAGACTTAGTGAAATTAACACTTGTCTGGAATTTCAGATCAGATAGCACTCTTTGGAGCATGAAAACAATATGATATAGGACCTTAACATGGCAAAGTAAAGCATGGCATGGAGCTACTCAAAGAGCTTAACAAAAGTCCCTTAGTGGCCTTGAGCCAAAAGGGATCAGAAAATACATTTGCAAGCATGTGAACATGGCAAAAACATAATCAGTTCTCAGACTTAGTGAAAACTGGAGCATGCTGAAACAGATATCAAGTAGGCATGTTTACGAGCTCGATGCACTCACTACAGAGCAAGTCATGACAACCTAAGCATGCACCCATCAAGAATACACAAAATACAAGCTAGACATGGCAAGAACAATAACATAGCATGCACGGATCAACTACAACATCCTCGGCAAAATTGCTAACAAGTAGACAATCTGCCCAGATTCACGAAATAGCAAACATAGAGCTCGATTGACTCAAGCTAGGGTGCTCCATAATTGCAAAAAAAGACATGGATGGATAGAGCACCACAAGATTAACAAAACATCCTTACTGATCATCCTCAAAAGAGGCACGGATCACTAGGAAACAACATGAACATATGGCATATAGAGATGAACAGCTCAAGGACTTAGTGGAAATGCTAAGTCCCTGAAATCAGCATTAACGAATGCTCCACTTTGCAAGCTTGTGTTAGTCACCACACACATCACAAAAATACATGGGTTGCACCTCTGGATAGATGGCAAAACATATAACAAAACTCATGAAGAGCTCAGGGGCATATCATCCACACAATAATCATGGCAGAAATGACAAATATCTAAATGGAGCAGCAAATCTGACAATTAACTCAAATAGCATACTTCTAACAGCATTTTGGGCATCAAGATGAACTCAAATGAAAATGATGCAATGAGATGAAATGATGTACTCTCTAATACGAACATTTTGATATGCTACACGCCCAAAACAGAGTTACGGATGCAAAGTTATAGCACGATGAACATGGGCATATGGATCTGAGAACTTGAGGACTTAGAAGAAAATCACCACCCGCGGATATAGGGTTCCTCGCGGGCACGCAACCCGAGGTAATTCCGGCGAGGTCGCCGCGGCTCCGGCGAGCCCGATGGAGTGGCGGAGAGGCAGGAGAGAGTAGATCCGGCCTCCTCCGGCCGGTCCGACAGCGAGGAGGAGTCCGACCACCGCGGGGTGGCGAGGAGGCGCGAGGGCGGGTCCGGCGACGAGCTTCCGTCGGCGGACGGAGAGCGGGGCGGCGGGGAACGGCGACCGGACGCGAGGAGGGCGAACGGCTCCCGGGCGGTAGGCGGCGGTGGGTGCGCGGGCCGGGGAGGGCCCCGCGCGGGCCTGACGGGCCGGCGGCGCTGGCGGCGATGTGGGCACAGGCGAGACAGGTGGCAACATGGGATTGGCGGCGGCGGATCGGGCGGACGTGTCCGGCCCGATTCGGACACGTCTGGCGGCGAGGGGAGCTGATTTTAGGGTTTGGACGGGGAAGAAGAAGGAGATTTTTGGGGGGACTTTATATAGAGGTAGAGGGAGCTAGGAGAGTCCAAATGAGGTGTGGTTTTCGGCCACGCGATCGTGATCGAACACTCTAGATGATGGAGAAGGTTTTGGTGGGTTTTGGGCCAACTTGGAGGGGTGTTGGGCTGCAACACACACGGGGCCTTTTCGGTCCCTCGGTTAACCGTTGGAGCATCAAACGAAGTCCAAATGGTACAAAACAACAGGCGGTCTACCGGTAGTAAACCAAGGCCGCTTGGCAAGTCTAGGTCTAATCCGGAAATGTTTAATCCCCACACACGAAAGAAAGGTAGAAATGACCACCGGAGGAGAACGAAGCGCCGGAATGCAAAACGGACAACAGGGAAAATGCTCGAATGCATGAGATGAACACGTATGCAAATGCAATGCACATGATGACATTATATGAGATGCATGACAACAGCAACAACACACGGAGACAGAAACTCGAACCCGAGAAAATAAAATAACTTAACGCTAGAAACAGCAAGAGTTGGAGTACATATTGGGTAATTCACATCCGGGGTGTTAGAACACTCCACCACTACGAAAAGATCTCGTCCCGAGATCTAGGACTGAAAGCACGCCGGGTACTCAGAACGAAGGTGATCCTCGCGTTCCCAGGTAGCTTCACGGTCGGAATGGTGTGACCACTTGACTTTGAGGAATTTGATTGACTTGTTGCGAGTCTTGCATTCAGTCTTTTCCAGAATAGCTACGGGGTGCTCACGATAAGAGAGATCTTCCTGGAGCTCAATGTCCTCGAAGTTGACGGTGCGGTCAGGAGTCTTGAAGCACTTTCGAAGCTGAGAGACATGGAACACGCTATGCACATTTGCAAAGTTTGAAGGAAGCTCGAGTTGATAGGCGAGATCGCCTCTCTTGCTGACAATCTTGAAAGGTCCCACGTATCTAGGGGCAAGCTTCCCTTTAATACCGAAGCGACGAGTACCTTTCATAGGAGAGACGCGGAGGTAAACATGATCTCCGATCTCGAAAGCCAAATCACGGTGCTTACTATCATAGTAGCTCTTCTGGCAGGATTGGGCTGCTTTGAGGTTATCTCGAATGACTTTGCACATTTCCTCTGCCTCTGTGATTAAGTCATTACCCAAAAGCTGACGTTCACCGGTTTCATACCAGTTGAGAGGGGTACGACACTTCCTGCCATATAGAATTTCAAATGGGGCCTTGCCCGAACTTGCTTGAAAACTGTTGTTGTAGGAGAATTCAGCATAAGGAAGACAATCCTCCCACTTCATGCCGAAGGAGATCACACAAGCCCTGAGCATATCTTCAAGAATCTGGTTGACACGCTCGACTTGACCGCTAGTTTGAGGATGGAAAGCTGTGCTGAAGCGGATGTTGGTGCCCATGGCCTTCTGAAAAGAATCCCAAAACTTTGAGGTAAAGATGCTGCCACGGTATGAAGAGATCACTTGAGGAATACCGTGCATATATACAATCTGAGAGGTATAGAGTTCCGCCAATTGAGTTGCAGTGATAGACTCTTTGATAGGCAGAAAGTGAGGCACTTTAGTGAGTTTGTCGATGACAACGAATATAGCATCATTGCCATGTTTGGACTTTGGAAACCCCGTCACGAAGTCCATCTCAATGTGGTCAAACTTCCATTCTGGAATGGCAAGAGGTTGGAGGAGACCCGCTGGCCTTTGGTGTTCTGCCTTCACTCTTCTGCAGACATCGCATTCATTCACGAACTGAGCAATCTCGCGCTTCATTCGAGTCCACCAATAAGCCTGCTTGAGGTTCTGATACATCTTCATGCTCCCAGGGTGGATGAAGAGGAGAGAATTGTGAGCCTCGTTCATGATCACTTTACGAAGGTCACCTTTGGGCACAACAATACGATCCTCGAAGAAGAGAGTATCCTTGTCATCAAGGCGGTAGCACTTGTACTTGGGTTGACTCTTGGCAATCCCAATCTTCACCTTCTTCACCATAGAATCAAGAAGCCGAGCTTGGCGAATCTGGTCTTCCAAGGTAGGAGAGACTTGAAGGTTGGCGAGGAAACCTTGAGGAACAACTTGCAGATTAAGTTTGCGGAAAGCTTCACAAAGCTCGGGTTGATAAGGCTTGAGAATCAGACTGTTGCAATAAACCTTCCTGCTCAATGCATCAGCAATCACATTGGCCTTGCCTGGAGTATACTCGATACTCGGATTATACTCTTGAATCATTTCAACCCATCGAGTTTGCCTGAGGTTGAGATTAGGCTGAGTGAAGATGTACTTGAGACTCTTGTGGTCAGTGAAGATCTCCACTTTTCTTCCCAATAAGAGATGTCTCCAAGTCAAAAGAGCATGCACAACTGCCGCCAACTTGAGATCATGAGTGGGGTAGTTCTTCTCATTGGGCTCCAATTGGCGAGAGGTATAAGCAACAACTTTCTTCTCTTGCACCAACACTGCGCCAAGACCTTGGAGAGAGGCATCACAAAAGACCTCGTACGACTTGGATTCATCAGGCGGAGTCAGAACTGGAGCAGTGACCAATTTCTCTTTCAAAGTGTTGAAAGCAATGTCACACTCCGGAGACCAAACGTACTTGACGTGCTTCTGGAGAAGATTTGAGAGAGGCTTCGCGATCTTGGAAAAGTTTTCAACGAATCTTCGGCAATAGCTTGCGAGACCGAGGAAGCTACGGAGTTGCTTCATGTTCTGAGGAGGTTCCTAATTCACAATTGCAGACACCTTCTCAGGATTCACCGCAATGCCCTTGGCAGAGATGATATGACCAAGATAAAGAACCTCATCGAGCCAAAATTCGCACTTGGAGAACTTGGCGTAGAACTGGTGTTCTCTGAGCTTATCGAGTACCAACCGCAAGTGCTTGGCATGATCTTCCTTGTTCTTCGAGAAAACCAGAATGTCATCAAGATAGACCAAAACAAAGTCATTGGTGTAGGTGTTGAAGATGAAGTTCATCATGCGAGAGAAAGTCGGAGGAGCGTTGACGAGGCCAAAAGACATGACAGTGTATTCATATGAACCATAGCTTGTCCTGAAAGCCGTCTTGGGAATATCTTGCTCACGGATTCAAATCTGATGATAACCCATGCGGAGATCAAGCTTGGAGAATACTTGGGCACCTTTGAGTTGTTCGAACAGCTCGTTGATGTTGGGAAGTGGGTATTTGTTCTTTATGGTCTTCTTGTTCAATGGACGGTAGTCAACACAAAGTCGGTCCGTTCCATCCTTCTTGTTCACAAAAAGAACACCACAACCCCACGGAGAAGAACTAGGCCGGATGAGACCCATTCTCTCTTGAATATCGAGTTGCTTCTTCAGCTCCTTCAACTCTTCAGGTCCGAGCTTGTAAGGATGCTTGCACACAGGTTCCGTGCCAGGCTCAAGATCGATGATGAATTCAACTAGCCGGTGCAGAGGCATTCCTGGAAGCTCTTCTGGAAAGACGTCTTGATATTCGCAAACGACTGGAATTTGTGAGGTAGCATCCAGTTCACCCTTCTCATTGAGAGAAAACAGACGGATGGTATCATCACAAGTAGCAAAGACAATTACATCCTCAGACGAATGAGTCAATTGAATCTGTCTGGCTGCACAATCAAGATGCGCCTTGTGCTTAGAAAGCCAATCCATTCCGAGAATAAGATCAATATCCGAATTACCAAGAACCACCGGAGAAGAAAGAAACTTGTACTCACCCAACGTGATAGAGATATCGGGAGCAATCAAACTAGAAGTCAAAAGCTTGCCGGGAGAAACAACTTGCATGACTTTGGGCATGATCTCAGTATCAACATTGTGCTTCGATGCAAAAGGGCATGACAAGAAATAATGCGATGCACCAGTATCAAAAAGTACTTTTGCAGGAACATCATTAACAGGAAGGTTACCCATGATGACATCTGACGAGTCCTCTGCCTGAGCTGCATTCATCAAGTTGACCTTGGCGTGCTTGGGGTTATGCTTGACCACAGCTGTACTTGCCGATCTCACAGGAGGAGGAGGAGGAAGACGCCTCTGATTGAAGCATTTGTTAGCATAGTGACCCTTCTGTTGGCACTTGTTGCACGTGACCTCTGAAAGCGGACGGTGATACGGAGCACTTGATCTTGGAGCTTGAGACGAAGTCTTGTTCTGAAAGCCAGGGTTGGGTGGGTGGGAAGATCCACTGCCACCTTTGCTCTTCTACTGATACGGCTGACGGAATGGAGGAGGAGGAAGCCAATACTTCTGCTGCTTGGCCACTTGAGTAGAGGCAGAAGGAGTAGCGTCTCTGACTTGCTTCTTGGAAGCATCACACCTCAGTTGAGCAGCCTCTTGTTTCAATGCTATGTTGTAGAACTCATCGTACCTCAAGGGCTCAAAGAGAACAAGAGCTAGCTGAATTTCTTCTCTGAGACCACCCCTGAACTGGTATATTATGCTCTTCTCATCAGGTACGTCCTGCTTAGCAAAGCGGGCGAGCTTCTGAAACAACTTGTTGTAGTCATAGACAGACAAAGAGCCTTGCTCCAGGTTGCGGAATTCCTCATGCTTGCTTTCAACCACGCTCTGAGGAATATGATGAGCTTTGAAGTCTTGGCGGAATTCATCCCAAGTAATAACACGTCCACCTCTGGAGTCCTTGTACTGCTGGAACCATTCTGCAGCTTGATCTTTGAGTTGGAAGGATGCGAACTTGACAAAGTCCTCAGGCCTGACGTTACTGCACTCGAAATGCTTGCACAGATCCACAAGCCAATCGTCAGCATCAGTTGCCTAAACACAATTGCTGAAAGTCTTTGGCCCGTTAGCAAGGAACTGGTTGAGTGTAGCAAAGTGATTCTGATTGTTGCCTTGGTTGCCTTGGTTCGCTTGATTGCGCTCTTGAAGAATTTGCATGATCAACTGTGTGTTTGCATTGGTTGCGGCCATCACAGCTTGCCATGCCTCCGGAGGAGGTGGAGGTGGTGGTGGATCCTGATTCTGATTCTGACTGGTGCTCTTAGCGGGAGCCATCCTGAAGAGGGTGACATCCATTAGCACATTGATAGACAAATATTGAAGCTGAATCCAACGGAATGAAAATTGCAACATAAAGTCTTCACATCCGAACAAAATGAACGAATGCATTCCTCTTGAAATGGTCACATATCCATAAATTGAGAAGCCACTTAGAATTTAGGTAGAGAAATAAATCAACAAGGTACGGATCAAGAACGAATACTCGGTAAGAAATCCCAATCTCAAACCAAATATCTGTGGAAGAAGAACTAGAGCTACAAGAATTCCCACCTATGAAACTCCCGAACCTTTCCGGTTATGCAATCAGGTGTTGGGGATACAGGGGAAGCATAATATCTCACCCAAATCTAGAAATTCCTACATCCAGCTGTATCCATCCTTCAACACATAACCGAGAAAAACTTCGGGAACCATCTACCTCAACCTTCGAAAAGCATCCGTTATACAAGTTATGGCGATACTCCCGAACTCCCGCCCTAGTACTGGGTGGCGTCAAGGTTATCTCACCAACGAACTGCATAAAAGAGATTTTCGATGTCGGCGTACTAAACTCAGGTATTCTAGAACTGCAACGATAAAATTATGACGACAACACCTCGGAGCTCAACTCCCCGGGACACTGCCACAAAACCCCTGACAGGAGGCACCAAGACAATGTTCTCATCACAAAACCATCAGAACGATTCCAACATACCCGCGTGATCCTAAATTTTTTTTAGTGAAATTTGAGAAGTGAAGAGTCAAAACTCTACGTTAGGATGCCTTACCAGAGCTATGAGGAGACTGGGAAGTAAAAAAGAATTCCTAAACTCTCCGATATATAATTCCTAAATGACTCAAAACATTTTTCTAGACACAACTGGCCGCTAAAAACAATCAAACAATGGGGCTCCTAAGGTCAGGGAAGGCTCTGATACCAACTTGTAACGCCCTCGATGCGGCTATAGCTCCCATGTGTCAAGGCACGACTTAGAGACATAACCGCATTGAAAGCAATGTCGCAAGTTAGGCAATCATCACAACATCCCATGTAATATAGATAATAAAAGGGGAGATACATAGTTGGCTTACACTCGCCATGTCAATCAAAGTACATAAATAGCATTACAATATTCAAATACTCATGGCCCGACTATGGCGCTAAAATAAAAGATAACCCAACATGTGACACGATCCCGATCACCCCAACTGGGCACCACTACTGATCATCAGGGAAAGACACGTAGTATCAATGAGAGTCCTCGTTGAACTCCCACTTGAGCTCAAGCGCGCCATCTGGAGCGGAATCATCAGGTCCTGCATCTGGTTTGGAAGTAATCTGTGAGCCACAGGGACTCAACAACCTCACACCCTCGCGATCAAGACTATTTAAGCTTAATAGGTAAGGCAAGGAAAATATGTGGAGCTGCAGCAAGCGACTAGCATATATGGTGGCTAACCTATTCGCAAATGAGAGCGAGAAGAGGAGGCAAACCGCGAGCGAGTAACTAGAGGGCAAACCTGCAGCAAGCATTACCCCAACACCGTGTTCACTTCCCGGACTCCACCGAGAAAAGACCATCACGGTAACTCACATTGTTGATTCATTTTAATTAAGTTAAGGTTCAAGTTATCTACAATCGTACATTAACAAATTCCCATCTGCCCATAACCGCGGGCACGGCTTTCGAAAGTTCAAATCCCTGCAGGGGAGTCCCAACTTAGCCCATGACAAGCTCTCACGGTCAACGAAGGAATAGACCTCCTCCCGAGACGTTCCGATCAGACTCGGTATCTCGGTTCTACAAGACACTTTGACAAGTTAAAACAAATCTAGCAACACCACCCAGATGTGCCGACAAATCCCGATAGGAGCTGCACATATCTTGTTCTCAGGGCACACCAGATGAGCAAGACGTCGAGTAGGCCAGCCCAGAGTTGCCCCTGGTAGCCCCGGACATCGCTCGGTTGGACCAACACTCAGAGGAGCACTGGCCCGGGGGGGCTAAAATAAGATGACCCTCGGGCTCCCGAAACCCAAGGGAAAAAGAGTCTAGGTGGCAAATGGTAAAACCAAGGTTGGGCATTGCTGGAAAAGCTTTAATCGAGGCGAACTATCAAGGGGTTTCCATTATAACCCAACCGCGTAAGGAACGCAAAAATCCGGGAACATAACACCGATATGACGAAAACTAGGGCGGCAGGAGTGGAACAAAACACTAGGCGAGAGGCCGAGCCTTCCACCCTTTACCAAGTATATAGATGCATTAAGATAACATGGTAATATAATGATATCCCAACAAGTAAATAATGTTCCAACAAGGAACGGTCTCCAATCTTCACCTGCAACTAGCAACGCTACAAGAGGGGCTGAGCAAAGTGGTAACATGGCCAATCAACGGTTTGCTAGGACATGGTGGGTTAGAGGTCTGACATGGCAATTTGGGAGGCATTAAAGCAAGTGGTAGGCATCGTAGCATAGGCATAGCAAAAGGGTGAGCATCTAGCAAAGCAAAGATAGTAGTGATTTCGAGGGTATGATCATCTTTCCTGCAAAGTTGTCAGAGTTGACTGGATCCTCGAAAGCAAACTCAACGGGCTCCTCGTTAGCGAACTTGTCTCCCGGCTCTATCCAAACAAGACAAACAAGCAACAAGGACACAATCAACCACGTGCAAAGCTCAAACAATATGATGCAAACATGGTATGCTAAACATGAACCTGGCCTCAACTTGGAAATCCAAGTGTGCCACTGGAAAGATGAGATGAAATCGCTTGAAAACGATATAAAGAATGCCGGAATCGGAGTTAAGGTTTGGAAATGGCAAGCAATTCAAATATGACCACGTTCTGCGATTTACAGCAAGTATCCATCTAAATGCAACAAGATGAACATGCTACAGCACCCAAACATCACAACAAAATACATGGCAGGGATCCATTCATGATGTTTAACAAAAGTCTAGCACTAAGCTACGGCCAATTCATCCATTAACAGGTTCAAACAATCATGGCAAAAATGCATTTGGGAAACAGATTTCAGACTTAATGAAATTAACACTTGTCTGGAATTTCAGATCAGATAGCACTCTTTGGAGCATGAAAACAATATGCTACAGAGCAAGTCATGACAATCTATGCATGCACCCATCAAGAATACACAAAATACAAGCTAGACATGGCAAGAACAATAACATAGCATGCACGGATCAACTACAACATCCTCGGCAAAATTGCTAACAAGTAGACAATCTGCCCAGATTCACGAAATAGCAAACGTAGAGCTCGATTGACTCAAGCTAGGGTGCTCCATAATTGCAAAAAAAGACATGGATGGATAGAGCACCACAAGATTAACAAAACATCCTTACTGATCATCCTCAAAAGAGGCACGGATCACTAGGAAACAACATGAACATATGGCATATAGAGATGAACAGCTCAAGGACTTAGTGGAAATGCTAAGTCCCTGAAATCAGCATTAACGAATGCTCCACTTTGCAAGCTTGTGCTAGTCACCACACACATCACAAAAATACATGGGTTGCACCTCTGGATAGATGGCAAAACATATAACAAAACTCATGAAGAGCTCAGGGGCATATCATGCACACAATAATCATGGAAAAATGACAAATATCTAAATGGAGCAGTAGATGTGACAATTAACTCAAATAGCATTCTTCTAACAGTATTTTGGGCATCAAGATGAACTCAAATGAAAATGATGCAATGAGATGAAATGATGTACTCTCTGAGACGAACATTTTGATGTGCTACACGCCCAAAACGGAGTTACGGATGCAAAGTTATAGCACGATGAACATGGGCATATGGATCTGAGAACTTGAGGAATTAGAAGAAAATCACCACCCGCGGATCTAGGGTTCCTCGCGGGCACGCAACCCGAGGTAATTCCGGCGAGGTCGCCGCGGCTTCGGCGAGCCTGATGGAGCGGCGGGGAGGCAGGGGAGAGTAGATCCGGCCTCCTCCGGCCGGATCCGGCGGCGAGGAGGGGTCCGACCACCGCGGGGTGGCGAGGAGGCACGGGGGCGGGTCCGGCGACGAGCTTCCGCCGGCGGACGGAGAGCGGGGTGGCGGCCGGTGACCTGGGCGGCATGGAACGACGACCGGACGCGAGGAGGGCGAACGGCTCCCGGGCGGTAGGCGGCGGTGGGTGCGTGGGCCGGGGAGGGCCCCGCGCGGGCCTGACGGGCCGGCGGCGCTGGCGGCAATGTTGGCACAGGCGGGACAGGTGGCAGCGCGGGATTGGCGGCGGCGGATCGGGCGGACGTGTCCGGCCCGATTCGGACACGTCCGGCGGCGAGGGGAGCTGATTTTAGGGTTTGGACGGGGAAGAAGAAGGAGATTTTTGGGGGGACTTTATATAGAGGTAGAGGGAGCTAGGAGAGTCCAAATGAGGTGCGGTTTTCGGCCACGCGGTCGTGATCGAACGCTCTAGATGATGGAGAAGGTTTTGGTGGGTTTTGGGCCAACTTGGAGGGGTGTTTGGCTGCAACACACGAGGCCTTTTCGGTCCCTCGGTTAACTGTTGGAGCATCAAACGAAGTCCAAATGGTACGAAACTTGATAGGCGGTCTACCGGTAGTAAACCAAGGCCGCTTGGCAAGTCTCGGTCCAATCCGGAAATGTTTAATCCCCACACACGAAAGAAAGGTAGAAATGACCACCGTAGGAGAACGAAGCGCGGGAATGCAAAACGGACAACGGGGAAAATGCTCGAAGGCATGAGATGAACACGTATGCAAATGCAATGCACATGATGACATGATATGAGATGCATGACAACGGCAACAGCACACGGAGACAAAAACCCGAACCCGAGAAAATAAAATAACTTGACGCCGGAAACGGCAAGAGTTGGAGTACATATTGGGTAATTCACATCCGGGGTGTTACACATAAGGAAAGTGGGCAAAAGCTAGAGTGGCAAAAACAAAGTTTTCCCTTCCTTCCTCCCTCCTTCCTCTTCCTTCCCTCTCCTTCTCCAAATAGGAAAAGGAGGAGTCCTACTCCCAGTGGGAGTAGGACTCCCCCCTTGGGCGCGCCTCCTCCCCTTGGCCGCCCCTCTCCTCCCCTCCTTTATATACGAAGGAGAGGGGCACCCTAGAGACAACAATTGATCTCTTGGATCTTTTAGCCATGTGCGGTGCCCCTCTCCACCATAGTTCACCTTGATAATATCGTAGCGGTGCTTAGGCGAAGCCCTGCAACGGTAGAACATCAACATCGTCACCACGCCGTCGTGCTGACGGAACTCTCCCTTAAGGCTCGGCTGGATCGGAGTTCGAGGGACGTCATCGAGTTGAACGTGTGCAGAACTCAGAGGTGCCGTGCGTTTGGTACTTGATCAGTCGGATCGTGAAGACGTACGACTACATCAACCGCGTTGTGCTAACGCTTCCACTTTTGGTGTACGAGGGTACGTGGACACAGTCTCCCCTCTCGTTGCTATGCATCACCATGATCTTGTGTGTGCCTAGGAATTTTTTTGAAATTACTACGTTCCCCAATAGTGGTATCTGAGCCTGGTTTTATGCGTTAATGTTATATGCACGAGTAGAACACAAGTGAGTTGTGGGCGATACAAGTCATACTGCTTACTAGCATGTCATACTTTGGTTCGACGGTATTGTTGGATGAAGCGGCCCGGACTGACATTACGTGTACGCTTACGCGAGACTTGTTCTACCGACGTGCTTTGCACACAGGTGGCTGGCGGGTGTCAGTTTCTCCAACTTTATTTGAACCGAGTGTGTCTACGCCCGGTCCTTGAGAAGGTTAAAACAACACTAACTTGACGAACTATCGTTGTGGTTTTTATGTGTAGGTAAGAACGGTTCTTGCTCAGCCTGTAGCAGCTACGTAAAACTTGCAACAACAAAGTAGAGGACATCTAACTTGTTTTTGCAGGGCATGTTGTGATGTAATATGGTCAAGACATGACGCTATATTTTATTGTATGAGATGATCATGTTTTGTAACCGAGTTATTGGCAACTGCCAGGAGACATATGGTTGTCGCTTTATTGTATGCAATGCAATCGCCCTGTAATTGCTTTACTTTATCACTAAGCGGTAGCGATAGTCGTTGTCGGTGTCAAAACCGGCGGATCTCGGGTAGGGGGTCCCGAACTGTGCGTCTAGGCCGGATGGTAACAGGAGGCAAGGGACACGAAGTTTTACCCAGGTTCGGGCCCTCTAGATGGAGGTAAAACCCTATGTCCTGCTTGATTAATATTGATGATATGGGTAGTACAAGAGTAGATCTACCACGAGATCGGAGAGGCTAAACCCTAGAAGCTAGCCTATGGTATGATTGTTGTTCTATATGTTGTCCTACGGACTAAAACCCTCCGGTTTATATAGACACCGGAGAGGGTTAGGGTTACACAAAGTCGGTTACAATGGTAGGAGATCCACATATCCGTATCGCCAAGCTTGCCTTCCACGCCAAGGAAAGTCCCTCCTAGAAACGGGACGAAGTCTTCAATCTTGTATATTCATAGTCCAGGAGTCCGGTTGAAGGTATAGCCCGGCCAACCGGACACCCCCTAATCCAGGACTCCCTCAGTAGCCCCTGAACCAGGCTTCAATGACGACGAGTCCGGCGCGCAGATTGTCTTCGGCATTGCAAGGCGGGTTCCTCCTCCAAGTACTTCATAGAAGATTTTGAACACGAAGATAGTGTCCGGCTCTGCAAAATAAGTTTCCACATATTGCCATAGAGAGAATAATATTTACACAAATCTAATCTGCTGATGTATTCCATAGTGTGACATCGCACCACGGCCAAGCCTTTATTCGAATCGTTTTATTGTCCCACCTCAGTGTGTCATGCGAGGCGGTTTCCTTGGCACGTCTCGTCGAAGCAGAGATCATGTCCCCTTATCCCGGGATTCTCATCAATACGGGCGTGGGTAACCCAACTGCGCCATTGATTATGGCGCTTGAAGATAAGCGAGTTTTACCAGGCTGGTGGGGACACGTAGTTGCGTCCACCCATATAAGGGGATAAGGATCCACCTTTTCGCCTACGCCTTCTTCCTCCCTTGCCTATCCATTTTCGCGCACTCGAGCTCCAGCGCCCAAGTCTGCACTCCCCACCTCAACCTTCTCCAACCATGTCCGGAGTGGGAGGCAAGTGGATGGTCTCCTCCATCGCGGAGGGACACATCAAAAAACTGAGGAAGGCCGAATACTTGTCTAACGACATTGCGTACCGGCTTCCCAAAGAGGGGCAGCTCCTCCCCACCCCAAGGCTGTCACGACCGGTTTTCCAATAAAAATATTTATTGAGAAACCAATCTTTTGAGTCCAGTATGAGAGAAATCCTCCTCACTGGTAGACAATTTCTTGATACAATAAGCCAGTAGCATAAAATATATTACAGGGTCGAACTACGGTTGCTCAACCAAATTGTTACAAGCACGCCAATAATTATACATAATGGCGGACATGACACAGTGGTGTGGAGGCATACTACTGACTCGAGGATAGGGCGGTGGTGGAAAAACACAGCGGGGAGAGAAATACAAGACTCTAAGTCTATCATCTCATCGAGCGTCGAGGTGAGGCTCGATGAATTTATTTGGTAGCGGAAGCGGATATAAAACAGTGACCAAATCCAGGGTCGCACGAGACTGACTGGGACTCCTCTAGGTGTCGGACTCGCTATCACACTCTTCATCCATGAGACCGCCTTCGTCAGCATCTGGCCAAATCAACAAGCCAGTTAGTACTTTGAAAGTACTCGCAAGACAGTTCGGACGTAAGATATAACAAATGCATGCATGGTTGCGTCATGATTAATTCACCAATGTACATTCAAAAATTAGCATATCAAGGTAAGAAAAAGGGAAACGGCGGTAGTCCGCCTGAAATCCCAACAGAACATAAATAACTACCGATCGGGTGTCTGAAGCGACGCCTCGAAAGGTGAACAAATAAATATAAGGAAATGATGCCACAGTCGGGCGTCTTCGCGACACCACATAAAGGGCTTAAAAATAAATACCACAGACGGATGTCTGGGCGACATCACAGAAAGGGCTTGAAAAGAAATGCCACAGTCGGACGTCGGGGCGACATCATAGAAAGGGCTTGAAAAGAAATGCCACAGTCGGACGTCGGGGCGACATCACAGAAAGGGCTTGAAAAGAAATGCCACAGTCGGACGTCGGGGCGACATCACAGAAAGGGCTTTAAAAGAAATGCCACAGTCGGACGTCGGGGCGACATCACAAAAAGGGCTTTAAAAGAAATGCCACAGTCGGACGTCGGGGCGACATCACAAAAAGGGCTTTAAAAGAAATGCCACAGTCGGACGTCGGGGCGACATCACAAAAAGGGCTTTTATTCACAGGTAAATAATGCTCATAATAAACATTTAATTCATAAGAATAAATGGGTTAGTCCATCCACATGGATAATCATTTAACCGGAGTTTGCATTCGAGCGAATCACCGGAGTCTCTGCCATCAAAACTGACATTTGATTAGGATAAGATAATATCGACCTGGGACATGGAATAGATGATTTGGAGGAATATATGACTCTGCAGAGTTTGTACAAAATTATTCCCACAGCCAACGGATTTCTGTAGTCACGAAGGACTAGTTCCGTTTACGGTATTTCGGAAGAAAACACAGCTAACCAGTACACACCCATCCTACCTCTCGATGCTAGGAATCACCCTAGACATCGTCCAAGAAAAACTTTTGAGACGGGGAGATCACAATCTCGAATAGCATGGGATCAAATTTATATACGCGCGCTCTAAGGTGTGCCCCCCTCTCGGTCCCAACCGGAAACACCCATGCCCCCTGACCGGATGACTGGCTTTAATCCAGGGCCATGGAACCATCATCACGGCCTCTCCTTTTGGTGTGTACCAGGAAAGCGGTTTGCAACTTACTAAACCATATTCCTTATGGAAAACATGTGGTAGTACAGGGAAGGAAATGAGAGGAACTGGACCGATACGGTTTGACACTGAAGTCACATAGTCCGGCATAAGACTGGCATGCTACAACACTGCCATCTCACCCATCCTCATGCCAACACATGGCCATTCATACTCACATCCATCCACTTATGGATCATCGAACTCACTTACCTCATTATCGCATAAAATAACGTTCATCGATATGCTTCTCAACATGCCATGAAACTAACTAAATGCAAAACATGCCAAGACACTCATCATATCAAAAGTTCAAACATGCTTGCCTGGTTCAGAGTAGTCGGAACCTAGCTCGGTGAAGTTCGCGGCTCCGTCACCTCCTTCGGTATCTATGGTATAAAGAAAATATATGCGTTATCGTAAATACCAAGGAGTGCACAGAAAGTAAACCAAATATTTTTCAAATAAATCTGATAAAAAACTAGACAAAATTTTAAAGAGAACAGAAAAAGAATCAATCAAAAATACTTTTCTGTTTAAAAGTTATAAGGGTTTTTGCCTAGGGACTCATCTGTAATGAAACAGAAGATTTCCAGGGGCTAGCTTGTAAAAACAGAAAACGCTTCGGCAGAAACTACGCCAGCCCAAAGGGAAAACGTACTTTGCCCGAAGGCGCTTCCAGAAAACGTTTCAACAGAGAGAGCAGAGAGGCTGACGGTGGGGTCCCACGCGTCAGGTTTGAATTTCAAAAAAAAAGCAAACGGAGCTCGTCGGCGCCCGAGAGCCGCGGTGGTCGCCAGCGGCGATCCACGGCGAGGCAGGGGGATCAGAGGGTACCTCCGTGCTCAGGGCACCATTCCGCGTCGGTTGGTGGTGGTGGTGGTCGCCGGCGAGCACCACGTCGACGGCGAGCTTTGCTCCGGCGGACGGCGGCTCGGGTGGTCGAGGAACTCGTCGGAGAGGGCTGCAGAGGTCAAATTGACGAGGGGGTTAGGCTCCTGGTAGCTAGAGAGGGTAACGGACGGGGTTTGGGTGTCGGAGATGGCCTCACCGGAGCGAATCGCGGTGGAGGCAGAGGCGGATCGGGGCGGCCGGAGTTGGGGGAGGAGACCTCCTCGAGGTCCTCCGAGTGGCCTGGCGTGGTGTTGGTGAGGAGTGGGGATGAGGTGTGCACGAGGGTGAGCTCGGGGGCCCTTTTTATAGGCAGCCCGAGGCGGTTGCCGTGAACGGGGATCTCCAGCGAGTGATTACGGCGGTGCCGGGGATGTGCAGGGGGATTAGGGGCTAGGGCTTCGTCGTTGAGGTCCACCGGTCCCATTTAGGCGCTAAACGGGCTGGGACTTGGTGCTGAGGGTGAGCTCGACGGAACGGGGGTGGCGCGGTCCGTCGGCGGCAGAGAGCACATTCCGTGCTTGCCGAGCCACAGCGACGGAGCCACGGGCGTGCGCTGGCACGGCAGGGACACGCGGAGAGCCAGGGGGTGTTGGGCGGCGCCGGGTGGCGTGGCGAGGGGGCTCGGGCCCTTGTTGGCCGCCACGGGAGGTGCAGCCACCGCAGAAGCTCCCAACACCGGCGAGGCTCGCTGCTACCGACGCCAGGAAGGCTCCACGCACGCGTGTGAAGCTCCGGACAAGAGGGAGGGGCTGCGAGGAACGTGCCAAGCGCCCTGTGCGCTTGTGACTGATCTCTGAAGAAAATGACACTGTAAATCTGAATTTTACTGAAAGTGCAAAGAACAGTGCAGCTCAGGTGTTCGACAGAATGCTTTTGGCCTCTGGAGATTTTTCCTTGAGCTGATTTTTGGTGGAGGGGCTTCTCATTGCTCAAATAGGTTGCCTGAATTTTGGTGGAATTTTTGGAGCAATGTAGATATGAATTTCATCAAATTTGGCAAATCTGGTCCAAACTTGCAGAGACTGAATTTTGAAAATTTTGAAAAGAGGAGGAGTGGATCAAGATGGTTCTGGGTTGTGGGTACAAAGGACTATCCAGGAGAGTTGGTTTGAGGTCAAAACTCAAATGCAATAGGGTACTTGCTTTGACAATCACTTAGGCTCAAAATAATTTTCAGAAATGATTTGAGAGGAAAAATAATTAGAATAAAATCCAAAACTTGTTTGGATTAGTTGGGACAGAGAACTTAGGTTGATCACAAGGTGTAGGAGAGGTTTTGGAGGGGTTTTACCACATGGGCAAAAATGCCAAGTCAAGGATGGTTCCAAGATATGAAAATCCCCAAATTTTTCATAGAGTTTCATTTTAAAAGAAAACAAATTAAACTCCCAAAATAAATTTGAGTGAGAACCAACAGAGAAGAAGTTTCAAAAGATCAAACACCAAAGTTTGAAAAAATAAAATCCTTGCCAAAGCAAAGAAAGTTTTTAAGTGAAAGGTTTTTTCTGAAAAAGAAAAATTTTAAAAAGCCTCTCCTCAAAAACCACAAAGTTTTTGATAAAAACCAAATAAAATTTTTGGAGTGTCACAACACCTACCCCCTTAGGAAAAATCTCGTCCCCGAGATTTCAGCTAATCCTTAAAGAGGTGTGGATGCTCTGTTCGAAGAAAATCCTCGCTTTCCCAAGTTGCTTCACTGTCGGTGTGATTGCTCCACTGGACTTTGAAAAACTTGATGGTCTTCTGTCGGGTCCTCCTTTCAGACTCCTCTAATATTCTTATGGGACGTTCCCAATAAGTGTGGTCTGGCTGCACATCAATGTTTTCATGGGAGACTTGTTTCTTTGGGTTGCTTACGCACTTCCTTAATTGAGAGACGTGGAACACGTCGTGAATGTCGGACAAGTCTTCGGGTAAGTCTAGCTGGTAGGCTACAGTGCCTCTTCGTGCCACTATGCAGAATGGTCCAATGAATCTTGGTGCTAACTTTCCTTTAATCTTAAACCGTTGTAATCCTCTCATCGGGGACACTCTCAGGTATACGAACTCACCAGGTTCGAAGCTGACCCTACGATGTTTCTGATCATAATAACTCTTCTGTCGACTTTGAGCGGTCTTAAGTCGGTCTCTGATTAGCTTGACCTTTTCCTCGGCTTCTCTGAGCATGTCTGGTCCGAAGATGCGGCTGTCTCCGGTCTCTGACCAATTTAACGGGGTACGACACCTTCGTCCGTATAAGGCCTCAAATGGTGCCATTTGTAGGCTGGCCTGGTAGCTATTGTTATACGCGAACTCGGCGTATGGCAGGCTTTCTTCCCAACTGGTTCCATATGTGAGGACACATGCTCTCAGCATGTCTTCTAAAACCTGGTTTACGCGTTCTGTTTGTCCATCAATCTGTGGGTGGTATGCGGTACTGAAGGCTAGTTGGGTTCCCAGAGCCTGTTGTAAATGCTCCCAAAATCTTGAGACGAACTGGGTGCCTCTGTCGTATATTATAGTCTTCGGGACACCGTGCAGACAAACTATACGGGAGAGATAAATCCTGGCAAGCCTCTGTGTGGTGTGGGTCGTCTTTATTGGAATAAAGTGTGCCACTTTGGTTAACCTGTCAGTGATGACCCATATGGCATCATTCCCGTGTCGTGACCGAGGTAGTCCGACAATAAAATCCATCCCTATTTCATCCCATTTCCACTCAGGTATTTTGTTAGGTTGCAGTAGTCCGGCTAGTCTCTGATGTTCAGCTTTTATGCGTTGACATGAGTCGCAACATGCAATGAAGGTGGCTATGTCCCTCTTCATACCGTGCCACCAAAATCTTTCCTGAATATCCTTATACATTTTGGTTCCTCCAGGGTGAATTGAATATGGAGTGGTGTGTGCTTCAGCTAAAATTTGCTGCTTAAGGTCTTCTATGTTTGGCACGCATAGCCTTTCTCCATACCATAATATTCCTTCATTGTCTATGACGAATTCCGAGGCCTTGCCCATACTCAACTTTCTTTTAATTCCTTCAATGCTGGGGTGACCGGGCTGAGCTTCTTTAATTTTCTCCACAAGGTTGGGTTGTATTTCCAAGTTTGATATGGTGCCTTTTGCTACCATTATCAAGTTGAGCTTGGCAAATTCTTGATGGAATTCGGGCCTCAAGCTGTGCAGGTAGTTTTCGTCGGAGCTGGGGTTCCGACTCAGGGCATCGGCCACTACATTTGCTTTCCCTGGATGGTAATGGATACCAACATCATAATCCTTTACCAATTCCAACCAGCGTCGTTGCCGTAAATTTAGTTCTGGCTGCGTGAAAATATATTTGATACTTTTGTGATCCGTATATATTTCACATCGATTCCCAAGTAAGAAATGCCTCCATTCCTTGGGTGCATGAATAACGGCTGCCATTTCTAAGTCATGAGTGGGATAATTTTCCTCATGCTTGCGAAGTTGTCTTGAAGCGTAGGCGACAACCTTGCCTTCTTGCATCAACACGCATCCGAGACCCTTTCTGGACGCGTCACAATATACTTCAAAATTCTTGTGTATGTCGGGTATAATTAATACCGGTGCTGTCGTTAACTTCCGCTTTAGCTCTTGGAAACTTTTCTCGCAGGCTTCTGTCCATTCAAGCTTCTTATCTTTCTTGAGCAACTGTGTCATAGGCTTGGCTATGGTGGAAAATCCTTCAATAAGTCTGTGGTAATATCCTGCCATTCCCAAGAAACTCCGTATGTCCGTTACGCTGGCTGGTGACTTCCAGCCAAGTACGGCCTTGACTTTCTCTGGGTCCACTGCGATACCGTCTTGAGTCAGCACGTGGCCTAGAAAGCCTACTTGTCTTAGCCAAAATTCGCATTTGCTGAACTTGGCATACAATTGGTGTTTTCTTAGCTCCCCTAGCACAATCCTGAGATGTTCTGCGTGCTCTTCTGGTGTCTTGGAGTATACCAGAATATCATCGATGAATACCACGACGAACTTGTCCATAAATTTCATAAATACTTTGTTCATGAGGTGAACAAAATATGCTGGGGCGTTAGTTAATCCAAATGGCATCACTGTGAACTCGTACAGTCCATATCTGGAGGTGAAGGCTGTTTTGGGGATATCTTCCGTTCGTACCTTCAATTGATGGTATCCTGACCTTAAGTCAATTTTTGAGAATACCTTGGCCTGAGCAAGTTGATCAAACAAATCGTTTATCCTTGGCATCGGGTATTTGTTTTTGACTGTGACCATGTTAAGTGCTCGATAGTCAATACACAATCTCAGCGTTCCATCCTTCTTTTTGGCAAATAAAATTGGTGATCCCCAAGGTGAGGAGCTGGCTCGAATGTATCCTTTTTCCAGTAATTCCTTTATTTGCTTCTTCAACTCGATCAACTCGGATGGTGCCATTCTGTATGGTTTCTTGTATATGGGGGTGGTTCCTGGTGCTAGCTCAATGCGGAATTCTATTTCTCGGTCTGGTGGCATGCCTGGCAGCTCTTCAGGGAATACATGTGGAAATTCACACACTACTGGAACCTTGTTTAGCTCAGAAACGTCCACCTTATTTAATCTCGGTTGCCAGGGTATTTTTCCTTCCTTGGCTGATACTCTTATTGTCTTCCCTTGGTGGTGTGTGAGAATTACGGTCCTGTTGAAACAGTCGATAAAACCCTTATTGGTGGTTAGCCAATCCATTCATAGGATGACATCCAGTCCTTTATTTTCCAACACAATAAGATTTGCGTGAAACTCCAATCCTTCGAACTCAATGACCACATTCTGACAATAATTCTGAGTAACTTGCTGAATCCCAGGGGACTTGATGGTCATGGATTTCTCCAAAGGAAGCATCGAAAAATTATTTTGCAAGGCAAAACTTTTCGAAATGAAAGAGTGAGAGGCTCCAGAATCAAACAAAACCATTGCAGGTATTGTGTTGACAGGAAACGTACCGAGTACGATATCTGGAGCATTTTGTGCCTCCTCTTTGGTTACATGGTTCAGATGACCCTTCCTGTGGTTATTGTTGGGATTGAAATTGTTTCGCTTGGGCGCTGAATTATTGCCGCCGTTGTTCGGCTTTGGGGTTGAATTCCTTGGCTTGGGGCACTGTTTGGCATAGTGCCCTTCTTCTCCACAAGCGTAACAAGTAACGCCGGGGCGATAGGTGAATTCCTTGTCCCTTGCATGAAAATTCTTGATTGGGCGTGAGACATTGGATGAGAATTTGTGTGTCCCACCCTTTTGAAAATCTGTCTTGCTTCGGTGATTGCGAGCATGATTAGTCTGGTCCCTTTTTCGCTTGCGGATATCTTCCAGACTGCGTCTCTCATTTTCCAGAGTAATGGCTTTGTCCACCAGTGTTTTAAAATCAGGAAAAGTGTGCACGACCAGTTGGCATTTAAGCGCGGGCGCCAGACCGTCAAGGAATTTCTCCATCTTCTTGATTTCAGTCATACGCTCTTCATTGGCGTAGCGGGATAATAGGGTAAATTGACTGTTGTAATCTGACACTGTCATGTTCCTTTGTTTGAGGTCATCGAATTCTCTCTTCTTGATTTTCATAATACTCTTAGGAATATGTGCACCACGGAAACCTTCCTTGAAATCATCCCAGGTTATGTCATTTTCGTTGGGATGCATGTGCAGAAAATTCTCCCACCACGATGCGGCTGCTCCTGTGAGATAGTGTGGAGCATATAGTACTTTCTCGAGATCTGAACATTTTGCAATAATTAATTTCCTCTCCATATCTCGAAGCCAGTCCTCGGCTTCAAGAGGCTTGTTAGTGTGAGAAAATGTTTGAGGACGTGTCTTCTGTAGCTCAGATAACTTGGAATGTTGCTGATACTGTCCATGATGATTCCCCATGTTGATGACTTGGTTCATCATCTCACGATGTTGTTGCTGACTCTGCTCATAAAGGCGGCACATTTGTGAAAGTGCCGATTCACTGCCCTGTTGGTTTGACTGTCCTTGAGTGAACTCGTTGCTGGGTGGTGCATCATAATTTTCCTCTGGTGGAGTTGGCATGGAGCGTGTCCAAGGACGAGACATTTTTCACTCTGGGGATATATTTTTTGTAAAACTCATAAGAAAAGCGGACAGAGTCGCAAAACAAAACCATAAATGCATAAAGCTGGCAAATAGAATTAAATAACTCAGCTTACTTAAGAAAACAAATCGACTTGCGCACGGAGAAGGACTGCTCATTACATATCTTACACGCGGGCGGTAATTATACAACACATCACTCAGGATATGCGTACATAATCCTGACATGTTATTTAGGCTAGTGCACTTCTCCAGATCCTACATGATGCGCAAACAGGCTACTTCTCACAACCTATGTACATATCTTACAAAGCGGTACAATACATGGCAGCTAGGCGTACTCAGGCAGAGATGTTGACGACCTCCTTTGCCCTGCCGAGGGCGAGGCGTAGCGAGGTTGGGGACTCGACTTCCTCCTCGCTAATGGGCTCCATACGCGTAGTGTTGCGCAGAGTGGACGGAGCGGTTGCCAGGGGCGGAGCAACACGTACAGGAGTGGGCGCGAAGGGTGGTGCAGTGCGCGCTGAAGTGGGTGCAATGACTTGGTTGAATTCTTCGGTAGAAGGCAGGCGACGAGTAGGCGTATAAGATGCTGAGGACGAGACCAAAGTCAGTGGCAGAGCGATGGGTGGGAGCTCCCTCCTGTTGCCAGCACAGCCATGGACTGAGTCCATGCGGGTAGCTACGAAGTCGTCCACCAGGTTGTCGAAGGCTGCCTCCAGGGCCCGGAGATACTCAATGAGCATCTCAAAAGCCTCGTCTCGTTCTCCTCTGGGGCAGGAGTATGCGTAGTGACAGGTGTAAGGCACATGGCATGGAAGATAACGGTAACGACGAGTCTTCATCACGGGAAGGACATCCCAGAGGCGAGCTATCGCCTCATGGGCTGCCATCTGCATAGCATGCCTCTCCGTAGGCATGGCTCTTCCCACGAACCGGAAGCGGCGTAACTCACCACGCCCTCCCTTGAACTGCACCGCGGCCTGGTGCATGGTCAGACTGTCGTTGACTCGGTGCTGGCAGAGTGTGAAGACTGGGCGCACGGATGGCCCCATCGCGACCTGAACGATGAAAGAAAGAAGCTTGACGAACCCATCGGGCACGTTGGTGAAGGTCTGAGACTCGCAGCTGTTGTCGGCCATCTACAAAAGTAGGCAAAAATTCTGCATGGTCAGATCATAAATTTATGCTGACTGACAGAAAATGACTACAATTGCAAAAATATAATTTAGCTCTATCATGCTAATAACCAATTAGCGATCGCACCTAGTGGCTTCCTACAGTCAGCCTGGCTCTGGTACCAAGCTTGTCACGACCGGTTTTCCAATAAAAATATTTATTGAGAAACCAATCTTTTGAGTCCAGTATGAGAGAAATCCTCCTCACTGGTAGACAATTTCTTGATACAATAAGCCAGTAGCATAAAATATATTACAGGGTCGAACTACGGTTGCTCAACCAAATTGTTACAAGCACGCCAATAATTATACATAATGGCGGACATGACACAGTGGTGTGGAGGCATACTACTGACTCGAGGATAGGGCGGTGGTGGAAAAACACAGCGGGGAGAGAAATACAAGACTCTAAGTCTATCATCTCATCGAGCGTCGAGGTGAGGCTCGATGAATTTATTTGGTAGCGGAAGCGGATATAAAACAGTGACCAAATCCAGGGTCGCACGAGACTGACTGGGACTCCTCTAGGTGTCGGACTCGCTATCAAACTCTTCATCCATGAGATCGCCTTCGTCAACATCTGGCCAAATCAACAAGCCAGTGAGTACTTTGAAAGTACTCGCAAGACAGTTCGGACGTAAGATATAACAAATGCATGCATGGTTGCGTCATGATTAATTCACCAATGTACATTCAAAAATTAGCATATCAAGGTAAGAAAAAGGGAAACGGCGGTAGTCCGCCTGAAATCCCAACAGAACATAAATAACTACCGATCGGGTGTCTGAAGCGACGCCTCGAAAGGTGAACAAATAAATATAAGGAAATGATGCCACAGTCGGGCGTCTTAGCGACACCACATAAAGGGCTTAAAAAGAAATACCACAGACGGATGTCTGGGCGACATCACAGAAAGGGCTTGAAAAGAAATGCCACAGTCGGACGTCGGGGCGACATCACAGAAAGGGCTTGAAAAGAAATGCCACAGTCGGACGTCGGGGCGACATCACAGAAAGGGCTTGAAAAGAAATGCCACAGTCGGACGTCGGGGCGACATCACAAAAAGGGCTTTAAAAGAAATGCCACAGTCGGACGTCGGGGCAACATCACAAAAAGGGCTTTAAAAGAAATGCCACAGTCGGACGTCGGGGCGACATCACAAAAAGGGCTTTTATTCACAGGTAAATAATGCTCATAATAAACATTTAATTCATAAGAATAAATGGGTTAGTCCATCCATAGGGATAATCATTTAACCGGAGTTTGCATTCGAGCGAATCACCGGAGTCTCTGCCATCAAAACTGACATTTGATTAGGATAAGATAATATCAACCTGGGACATGGAATAGATGATTTGGAGGAATATATGACTCTGCAGAGTTTGTACAAAATTATTCCCACAGCCAACGGATTTCCGTAGTCACGAAGGACTAGTTCCGTTTACGGTATTTCGGAAGAAAACACAGCTAACCAGTACACACCCATCCTGCCTCTCGATGCTAGGAATCACCCTAGACATCGTCCAAGAAAAACTTTTGAGACGGGGAGATCACAATCTCGAATAGCATGGGATCAAATTTATATACGCGCGCTCTAAGGTGTGCCCCCCTCTCGGTCCCAACCGGAAACACCCATGCCCCCTGACCGGATGACTGGCTTTAATCCAGGGCCATGGAACCATCATCACGGCCTCTCCTTTTGGTGTGTACCAGGAAAGCGGTTTGCAACTTACTAAACCATATTCCTTATGGAAAACATGTGGTAGTACAGGGAAGGAAATGAGAGGAACTGGACCGATACAGTTTGACACTGAAGTCACCTAGTCCGGCATAAGACTGGCATGCTACAACACTGCCATCTCACCCATCCTCATGCCAACACATGGCCATTCATACTCACATCCATCCACTTATGGATCATCGAACTCACTTACCTCATTATCGCATAAAATAACGTTCATCGATATGCTTCTCAACATGCCATGAAACTAACTAAATGCAAAACATGCCAAGACACTCATCATATCAAAAGTTCAAACATGCTTGCCTGGTTCAGAGTAGTCGGAACCTAGCTCGGTGAAGTTCGCGGCTCCGTCACCTCCTTCGGTATCTACGGTATAAAGAAAATATATGCGCTATCGTAAATACCAAGGAGTGCACAGAAAGTAAACCAAATATTTTTCAAATAAATCTGATAAAAAACTAGACAAAATTTTAAAGAGAACAGAAAAAGAATCAATCAAAAATACTTTTCTGTTTAAAAGTTATAAGGGTTTTTGCCTAGGGACTCATCTGTAATGAAACAGAAGATTTCCAAGGGCTAGCTTGTAAAAACAGAAAACGCTTCGGCAGAAACTACGCCAGCCCAAAGGGAAAACGTACTTTGCCCGAAGGCGCTTCCAGAAAACGTTTCAACAGAGAGAGCAGAGAGGCTGACGGTGGGGTCCCACGCGTCAGGTTTGAATTTCAAAAAAAGAGCAAACGGAGCTCGTCGGCGCCCGAGAGCCGCGGTGGTCGCCGGCGGCGATCCACGGCGAGGCAGGGGGATCAGAGGGTACCTCTGTGCTCAGGGCACCATTCCGCGTCGGTTGGTGGTGGTGGTGGTCGCCGGCGAGCACCACGTCGACGGCGAGCTTTGCTCCGGCGGACGGCGGCTCGGGTGGTCGAGGAACTCGTCGGAGAGGGCTGCAGAGGTCAAATTGACGAGGGGGTTAGGCTCCTGGTAGCTAGAGAGGGTAACGGACGGGGTTTGGGTGTCGGAGATGGCCTCACCGGAGCGAATCGTGGTGGAGGCAGAGGCGGATCGGGGCGGCCGGAGTTGGGGGAGGAGACCTCCTCGAGGTCCTCCGAGTGGCCTGGCATGGTGTTGGTGAGGAGTGGGGATGAGGTGTGCACGAGGGTGAGCTCGGGGGCCCTTTTTATAGGCAGCCCGAGGCGGTTGCCGTGAACGGGGATCTCCGGCGAGTGATTACGGCGGTGCCGGGGATGTGCAGGGGGGTTAGGGGCTAGGGCTTCGTCGTTGAGGTCCACCGGTCCCATTTAGGCGCTAAACGGGCTGGGACTTGGTGCTGAGGGTGAGCTCGACGGAACGGGGGTGGCGCGGTCCGTCGGCGGCAGAGAGCACGTTCCGTGCTTGCCGGGCCACGGCGACGGTGCCACGGGCGTGCGCTGGCACGGAAGGGACACGCGGAGAGCCAGGGGGTGTTGGGCGGCGCCGGGTGGCGTGGCGAGAGGGCTCGGGCCCTTGTTGGCCGCTACGGGAGGTGCAGCCACCGCAGAAGCTCCCAACGCCGGCGAGGCTCGCTGCTACCGACGCCAGGAAGGCTCCACGCATGCGTGTGAAGCTCCGGACAAGAGGGAGGGGCTGCGAGGAACGTGCCAAGCGCCCTGTGCGCTTGTGACTGATCTCTGAAGAAAATGACACTGTAAATCTGAATTTTACTGAAAGTGCAAAGAACAGTGCAGCTCAGGTGTTCGACAGAATGCTTTTGGCCTCTGGAGATTTTTCCTTGAGCTGATTTTTGGTGGAGGGGCTTCTCATTGCTCAAATAGGTTGCCTGAATTTTGGTGGAATTTTTGGAGCAATGTAGATATGAATTTCATCAAATTTGGCAAATCTGGTCCAAACTTGCAGAGACTGAATTTTGAAAATTTTGAAAAGAGGAGGAGTGGATCAAGATGGTTCTGGGTTGTGGGTACAAAGGACTATCCAGGAGAGTTGGTTTGAGGTCAAAACTCAAATGCAATAGGGTACTTGCTTTGAAAATCACTTAGGCTCAAAATAATTTTCAGAAATGATTTGAGAGGAAAAATAATTAGAATAAAATCCAAAACTTGTTTGGATTAGTTGGGACAGAGAACTTAGGTTGATCACAAGGTGTAGGAGAGGTTTTGGAGGGGTTTTACCACATGGGCAAAAATGCCAAGTCAAGGATGGTTCCAAGATATGAAAATCCCCAAATTTTTCATAGAGTTTCATTTTAAAAGAAAACAAATTAAACTCCCAAAATAAATTTGAGAGAGAACCAACAGAGAAGAAGTTTCAAAAGATCAAACACCAAAGTTTGAAAAAATAAAATCCTTGCCAAAGCAAAGAAAGTTTTTAAGTGAAAGGTTTTTTCTGAAAAAGAAAATTTTTAAAAAACCAAATAAAATTTTTGGAGTGTCACAAAGGCCCCATGAGAGGGTAGTGTTCCTCCCCCACTTCCTTCACGGACTGGGCTTTCCTATCCACCCATTCGTCTGGGGACTCATGTTCTACTACGGCCTGGATTTCCATGATCTGGCCCCGAACTTCATCCTCAACATCTCGGCATTTATCGTCGTGTGCGAGGCTTTCCTCCGCATCCGCCCCCATTTCGGCCTATGGCTCAAGACTTTCAATGTCAAGCCGAAGGTGGTGCGTGGCAACCAGGCGGAGTGCGAAGGTGCCATGGTGGGCATGATGCCCAATGTCTTATGGCTCGAGGGCTCCTTTGTGGAGACCCTGAAGGGGTGGCAATCGGGGTGGTTTTACATCACCGAGCCGCGCGACCCTGAGTGGGTCGCAGCCCCCGAGTTCTTGTCCGGACCCCCAACGCGGCTCACGTCCTGGAAAGAGATGGGCCTGTCGTGGGGCAGCAAAGGAGAGGTGACTGGACTGCAAACATGCGTCAAAACCTTGGTGGACAAGCAGCTCAAGCTTGTCAACGTAGTCCAGGTTATGCTCATCCGCCGGATCCTCCCGTGTCAACAACGGGCCTTCAATCTGTGGGAGTTCAACCCGGCGCAACACCGAACTCTGAGCAGGCTCTTCGACACGACGTACGAAGATGCCTGGAAGGTGCTTTTCAAGGGCGCCGAGGCTCCCGCATCCGCTGTCGAGGATCACGGATTCAGCGCGCAGCGTCACGCTAGCGCGGTAAGTTGTTTGTACCTTTCACAGGGGATTGGTTTTTCATAGTTTAACCCTCTACGGGATCTAAGTTCCCTTACCTTTGACAGGATTGGCAGGCGAAGTCTGGACAGATCGATTGTCCGGCTCCTTTGCCCGAAGACCCAGCCGATGCCCGCTTGGTGAAGCTGCTGGTTCCAGCACCCTATGTGGTGCCGGAGAAGAAGGCCACGAAGAAGGCCACGGGGACTCGAAAAAGTGCCCGGCGCCCGGAGGTGTCGGGTTCGTCATCCGACGGCTCCAAGGCGCATTCCTCCCGTGAAGACGAGGAGGAGGAGGAAGAGACCTCTCCCCCTCCAGCGGGGGGAGAGAAGAAAAGGAAGGCCGCCCTCACTAGGGAGGCTGAAGGGTCCAAGAAGGGGAAAACCCTTCCTCCGGACTACTCCACCAACGCCGACAATGGCGGAGAGGAGTGGCCGCTCAGGGCCAAGCCCCTGGTGAAATCGTAAGTATCCGGATACCAGAGTAATTCATAGTATTCCTTTATTGCACAGCTTTCCCTTATGTCGAATATAATTATGCAGCCCACCCAAAGACCGGCTCGACGCGTTGTCGAGCGGTTCACTGGACTCGTCGGATGTGAATTCGCTTCCGACGGCTACCTCCCCCCGCCCTACGGACGACGCCGAAGTGTTGTCCCAACAGGTTCCAAGCCAGGAGGAGGTGGTCCTGGAGGCACCGCAAGGCGACCTCCCGGACTCTAGGAGTAAAGGGGATAAAAACCCCCAGGGCTCCAAGTTTGGCTCTAGGCCGGACACCGCTCCGGAACCTTCAAAGGTTCCAGAGTCCGGCGGGCAACCTCCTTCCAAGAGGAGCAAGCCCACCGTGCCGGTGACCCCCCTCCAACCGGAGGCGCCGGACAATCTGTTGGAGGTCCTCAAAGGCGCCTCCATCGACGAGGAGCACCGCACCATTATGAGTGCGGTGGTCCAGAAGGTTCAGTCCGCCAAGAGCGGACTGACTGAAGCTTGTGCTAGCCTTTTAACAGGCTTTGAGGTAAGTAAAGAATGTGTAAATAATATTACCGCATAGACAGTAGCCCCTGATGCTCTGTTTGGCGTTCGGGAAGAAAAGCCAAATAGAGGATCAAATAAAATTCGCATGAGTCTAACAAAAAGGAGTCAATATGCGTATGCAGGCTTCTCTGCTGGCGTCCGCCGCACTGACTGCGGAAGTGGACACGCTAAAGCAGAACCTCGAGCAGTCCGAGCAAGAGCTCGGGCATGCCAAGAAGCAGCTCGAGGACAAGGAAGGTAAGAAATAACTTGTTTAAATATATATAAAAAAGTGCAATTGCAAAAAATGACAGGATTATCGTGGCTATTGTAGGGGCCATGTCTGAGGTGGCGACCCTTAAGCAAGCGCTGCTCGAGGCCGAGAAGAGGGCGGCCACGGAGCGTACCGAGCGGGAGAAGTATGAGGCCCAGGTTCGCAAGGTGCGGCAAGAGCTCCAGGCTCTCATGAAAAAACATGAGAGTTTGGAGCTTGACTCAAAGATGCGAGCGTCCGAGCTCGCGGTGGCTATTGAAAATGCCAAGTCTGCCAAGGCCGAATCCCAGAAGACCCTCCAGGAGTTGGATGCGGTGAAAAAGATAGCGGCGGGTAAGGCATTCTTTATGCAAAGCAAACACATAAACGTGAATTACTTGTTACTTACCCGAATCCGGAGCTCTCCAGGAGCATTCGCAGATCTTCCCCGTAGCATGTTCGATGCCGCCGCGTTCTATTGAGCCAAGGAGGGCAGCTCGACAGAGAAGGTGTTCTGGTCTCAGTATGCTGAGGCCGCACACCCCGTGCCCCTGAGCGACCAGCTGAAGCAGCTGGTCGAGCTCCACAAGGCGGCCGAACAGGCCATGAAGGGCCTCATAGTTCGGCTGTGGCCTGGAGAGGCTCTACCTGGGAGTTATTTCGGGCTGGTGCGACGGCTGGTGGGGGCCTGTCCAAGGCTCAAAGTCATCAAGCGCTCCGTCTGTATTGAAGGTGCCCGTAGGTCCCTTGCCCGTGCTAAGGTGCACTGGGGCAAGCTGGATGCTGAGAAGCTTGTGAAGGACGGGCCACCGCCGGGGAAAGAGCATCGCAAGCCCGAGAATTATTATAAGGATGTTCCGAAGGGTGCCCGCCTTGTGGCGGATGAATGTTCCAGGGATGTAATTTTTGAGTAAAACTCACTCGTTTTGTCCTGTGCGCTGAAAACTTGTTCATATGCGCTAATCAATGCTGTTGGAATTTAAAATATTACCTTCTGTGTGGCTGTTTATCAATTCTGAGAGATGGCGAGTCGTCGGCTTCTGCCCCCGTGCCGCTAGTGCTGGGGTGTTCGGGGATAAACCTGAGCGCTCTTTTTCCCATGTTTGGGTCCTTCAAGGGAGGCGCTCAGCACAACGAACAAGGCCATCGGACTATAATGCGTGAACACTCTCACTTAGCCATAGAATTCTATAATTTTATATTTCGGCGAAGCCCCTAGTATTCGGAAGACCGAGTTCGGGGCGCTATCCACGCCTTGGTTGGACAGAGCCGACTCCTCGCTCTAAGCGGCATAAGTCTTTAGGAACTCGAAAAACCTCTCGAACATCGACCAACTCTCGCTTCATCATGACAGTCATTTTAGCTTTCTCTACTGAGGTGCTCGACCCAGCTCAACTGGGGCACAATCGCAGTAGTTCTCCTAGTGCTACCTTAGCCGACATAGCGGAACATAAGGCACCAAAACATAGGAGCCGGGCAAACCCAACTATTGACCCAAGACATGATTCGGAGCCGATGCATATAATGCTATAAGTTCAGGGTGCCGCACTTGTTAAAGTGTTCGGACTTCTCACACCATATTGAGGGGTACTAAAGCCCCTGGGCTATTTTGGCCGTACCAAAGTGTACGGGCGCAGCATGTCGTTAAGGAACATATATTTGTAAAAAAAGAGTAATGCAAAATAGACAAAAGCTATGCATTGTTTATTAAAAAGGGCTGCGATCAAAGCAGAACGATACAAATAATGCGATAAGCAAAAGGTTGGACTATCTAACATGTCCGTTCCAGGGGCAGGCTGCGGAATGGTATGCGAAACAGGTATACTGCTCGTGATAGAGACCACATGGGAGTTCCGTAATGCGGCATGACTTATCTGCTTCCCTGGTTCTTGCATCTTTTGTGCGGCAATTGAACTGCCGAACAGGCCTTCCGAAGAATGGAGTCCTGAAAGTAAGAGAAAATTAAAAAATCGGCAGCCCCTGGTGCGGTTTAAGCCGTGTTTCGGGCGTGCCGTAATGGTGCCCCTCCCCCTGTACCCATGGTATTTCTAGAACGTAGTTATGTACGCAAAGCACTAGTGTCGCATTTTTGCGAGGGCTGGGGTTGGGGCCGCATTGCTACGCCTGCTCGAAACGTGCCAGGCAGTCTTGTTGTAGGTTACTCCGGGCGCACTTGACGGTGTCCGGACGTTTAATGGCCGGACTGGAGAACTGCCTGGAGAGGCTGCTTTGTACTTCCGCTGCAAGGGCCGCCGTGTGCTCCTCCGTTCGGAGGGAGCATTCGGTGTTTCCATTGACTGTAATTACTCCTCGAGGGCCTGGCATCTTGAGCTTAAGGTATGCATAGTGCGGTACCGCATTGAACTTGGCGAATGTGGTTCGCCCGAGCAGTGCGTGATAGCCACTGCGGAATGGGACTATGTCGAAGATTCACTCCTCGCTTCGGAAATTATCCGGAGATCTGAAGACCACTTCAAGTGTGACTGAGCCTGTACAGTTGGCCTCTACACCTGGTATTACGCCTTTAAAGGTTGTTTTGGTGGGCTTAATCCTCGAGGGATCTATGCCCATTTTCCGCACTGTATCCTGGTAAAGCAGGTTCAGGCTGCTGCCGCCATCCATAAGGACTCTAGTGAGATGAAATCCATCAATAATTGGGTCTAGAACCAATGCGGCGAATCCGCCATGACGGGTGCTAGTGGGATGGTCCCTTCGATCAAAGGTGATCGGGCAGGAGGACCATGGGTTAAACTTTGGGGCGACTGGCTCTACCGCATATATGTCCCTTAACGCGCGCTTCCGCTCCCTCTTGGGGATGTGGGCTGCGTATATCATGTTCATCGTCCGCACTTGTGGGGGAAAACCCTTCTGTCCACTGTTGTTCGGCGGCCGGGGCTCTTCGTTGTCATCGCTATGCAGCCCCTTGTCTTTATTTTCGGCATTTAACTTGCCTGCCTGCTTGAACACCCAACAATCCCCGTTGGTGTGATTGGCCGGCTTTTTGGGGGTGCCATGTATTTGGCACAAGCGGTCGAGTATTCGGTCCAAACTGGACGGGCCCCTAGGATTTCTTTTGAATGGATTTTTCCGCTGACCGGATTTATAGCCTCTGAATCCGGCATTAACTGTCGTATCCTCAGCATTGTCGCTGTTAATGCGTCGCTTCTGCTTATTGCGACGCGACCTGCCACTACTGTCCCTGGTATCCGAATTACCAGGGTTCTTGGTCATATTGTTGCTACGAGCAAGCCAGCTGTCTTCTCCCGCGCAAAAGCGGGTCATGAGTGTCGTGAGTGCTGCCATAGATTTCGAATTTTCCTGTCCAAGGTGCCGGGCAAGCCACTCGTCACGGATACTGTGCTTGAAGGCTGCTAGGGCCTCTGCGTCAGGACAGTCAACTATTTGATTTTTCTTTGTTAGGAACCGTGTCCAGAATTGCCTGGCCGATTCCTCTGGCTGCTGAATTATGTGGCTTAGGTCATCGGTGTGTGGTGGTCGCACATGAGTGCCCTAGAAATTGTCGAGGAATGCGGCTTCCAGGTCCTCCCAACAACTGATTGATCCTGCTGGCAAGCTGTTAAGCCAATGTCGAGCTGGTCCTTTAAGCTTGAGTGGGAGGTATTTGATGGCGTGGAGATCATCGCCGCGGGCCATGTGGATATGAAGGAGATAATCCTCGATCCATACCGCAGGATCTGTTGTGCCATCGTATGATTCGATGTTTATGGGTTTGAAACCTTCGGGGATTTGATGATCCATTACTTCGTCTGTGAAGCATAGTGGGTGTGCGGCACCTCTGTACTGGGCTATATCACGACGTAGCTCCAATGAGCTTTGTCTATTGTGTTCGGCCCTACCGGATTTATGTCCGGCATGACGGTTATCGTCTCGAGTCGTGGGGCGCCCACGTGATCCGTAGATCGATCTTGTTTGCCTTGCCTTGTCCTCCAACATATCTCGTAGGTCTGGCGCATCTTCCTGTGCCTTGGTACGGGGTGCGGCTTGAGTGGAGGGCCGAGAGGCCTCTGTCGCGGCCACGAGGTGGCCGGTCGGACGTATCAAGTGCTGGTGATGTAGGTTTAAGTGCTTCCTCCTCTAATCGGGGTAGCAATCTGCGCTTTGGGTAACTCTTGGAGGGGCGTTCGAGTTTATGCTATTCGGCCGCAAGGACTTCAGTCCATCTGTCGACTAGCAAATCTTGATCAGCTCTAAGCTGTTGCTGTTTTTTCTTGGGGCTTCTTGCCATGGCCATAAGCCTGCATTAAAATGCTCTTGCTCGACGGGATCCTCTGGCACGACGAATTCGTTGTCGTCAAGGCTTGCCTCGTCTTCGGAGGGAGGCATATGATTATCGTCCTCGACCTCTCTATCTGCCGCTTTCTTATGAGGGCTGGCTTCTCCATCCTCCTATGCTGAATCTTGCTGGAGGGGGTTTTCTTCGGCACTCTCCGGAGTATTATTATCTCCCATGCTGGAATCGCCATATTTGCTTTGGCGGGATTTTGAGCGGCGCCGCTGATGCCGGCGCTTAGGCTGTTTCTCGGAGGGGTCATCCTCCGTTGTTCCATCACCATCTCCTTCTTTTGGGGTGTCCACCATGTATATGTCATATGACGAGGTGGCTTTCCAGGGCCCAATAGGTGCTAGTTCTTCATCGTCTCCTGCATCGGCGTCCATACCGTCGATGTCTTCGGAGTCAAAGTCGAGCATGTCGGTTAAATCGTCGACAGTGGCTACAAAGTGGGTGGTGGGTGGGTTTTGAATTTCTTCATCATCTGTATCGCAACCTTGCTGACCGTGGTCCGGCCAGGGCTCTCCTGATAAAGAGAGAGACTTTAGTGTCTTCAGAATATCGCCGAAAGGCGAGTGTTGAAAGATGTTCGCGGCAGTAAACTCCATGATCGGTGCCCAATCTGATTTGATCGGCAGGGGCGCGGAGGGTTCGGAGTCCGGAGAGGAGTCCGGCTCCTTGGAGTCACGAGTCTCGCGAAGTTCGGGGCTGGTGTTCGGCTCAATTGCCGTTGGGATCGCAGCCCCCGAGGCGGCGTCCAACCACCCATCCTCGATCGGCGCAGTTGGCTCCGAATTAAGGGTCTAAGCCGATGCGGGTGCGGCCTCCAGGGCACTGTTCGGCGGTAGAGCTAGATCATGCTCGTCGTGACAGTGCGGCGCGCTCGATAGTGGCTCGAATCTGTCGAGGATCAAGTCCCCGCGGATGTCAGCCGTGTAGTTTAAACTTCCAAATCTGACCTGACGGCCAGGGGCATAGCTTTCGATCTGCTCCAGATGGCCAAGTGAATGGGCCCGCAGTGCGAAGCCGCCGAAGATGAAGATCTGTCCGGGGAGGAAGGTCTCACCCTGGACTGCATCGCTATTGATGATCATAGGAGCCATCAATCCTAACGGCGATAACACAGAGGAACTCTCAATGAAAGCACCAATGTCAGTGTCAAAACCGGGTGATCTCGGGTAGGGGGTCCCGAACTGTGCGTCTAGGCCAGATGGTAACAGGAGGCAAGGGACACGAAGTTTTACCCAGGTTCGTGCCCTCTCGATAGAGGTAAAACCCTACACCCTGCTTGATTAATATTGATGATATGGGTAGTAAAAGAGTAGATCTACCATGAGATCGGAGAGGCTAAACCGTAGAAGCTAGCCTATGGTATGATTGTTGTTCTGTATGTTGTCCTACGGACTAAAACCCTTCGGTTTATATAGACACCGGAGAGGGTTAGGGTTACACAAAGTCGGTTACAATGGTAGGAGATCCACATATCCGTATCGCCAAACTTGCCTTCCACGCCAAGGAAAGTCCCTCCCGGACACGGGACGAAGTCTTCAATCTTGTATCTTCATAGTCCAGGAGTCCGGCTAAAGGTATAGTCCGGCCATCCGGACACCCCCTAATCCAGGACTCCCTCAGTCGTAGAAGCAATAGTTGGCGAGACGACAACGGTGCTACGATGGAGATCAAGGTGTCGCGCCAGTGACGATGGTGATCATAACGGTGCTTCGGAGATGGAGATCACAAGCACAAGATGATGATGGCCATATCATATCACTTATATTGATTGCATGTGATGTTTATCTTTTTATGCATCTTATTTTGCTTTGATTGATTGTAGCATTATAAGATGATCTCTCACTAAATTTCAAGATAAAAGTGTTCTCCCTGAGTATGCACCATTGCCAAAGTTCATCGTGCCCAGACACCACGTGATGATCGGGTGTGATAAGCTCTACGTCCATCTACAACGGGTGCAAGCCAATTTTGCACACGCAGAATACTCAGGTTAAACTTGACGAGCCTAGCATATGCAGATATGGCCTCGAAACACTGAGACCGAAAGGTCGAGCGTGAATCATATAGTAGATATGATCAACATAATGATGTTCACCATTGAAAACTACCCCATTTCATGTGATGATCGGTTATGGTTTAGTTGATTTGGATCACGTGATCACTTAGATGATTAGAGAGATGTCTATCTAAGTGGGAGTTCTTAAGTAATATGATTAATTGAACTTAAATTTATCATGACTTAGTACCTGATAGTATTTTGCATGTCTATGTTTGTTGTAGATAGATGACTCATGTTGTTGTTCCGTTGAATTTTAATGCGTTCCTTGAGAAAGCAAAGTTGAAAGATGATGGTAGCAATTACACGGACTGGGTCTATAACTTGAGGATTATCCTCATTGCTGCATAGAAGAATTACGTTCTGGAAGCACCGTTGAGTGTCAGGACCGGGTTTTCGGGATATGAATTTCCCAGAAAATGGCCCTTGTGCTCACCTGCCCCAGGATTACTGTTAGCTGATGTGGCACCAACTTGATACAGAAACTCCAAGCAAAAGAAACAAGATATGTAGTACAAGACCATTCTGGCCTATGAGTACAACAAATGGTTTCTAGTGGTTGATGGCGGAAGCGGTTTGCGGATCATTAGTGTCTATGGGACTCCATTTCCCACAGGAACAGCTGACCTGGATAACCCCTATCTTCACGAGGCTGCTATCACCATTGCGTAGGTTCCGGGGTTGTCATCACGACGCTCCTCTCCACGCAAGAAATTTGGCCAAGACAATAGCCAGGGACAAGCCAGTGAGTACTTTTGAATGTACTCGCAAGCATTATGAACACATGTATAATAAAAACATTTGATAATCGTGCTCTGAAATATACTATGATCTCACGTCAGTCACAAAATAAACATCCATGATACACGCAAGCAGGTTATTCATATACAACATGAATATGTAATAAAGGAGATGAAATAGAATGCACCGACCGGGTGTCTGAAGCGACGCCTCGAAGGGATATAAAGCATGCCTCAGTCGGGCGTCTGAGCGACTGATACGTCTCGAACGTATCTATAATTTTTGATTGCTCCATGCTATATTATCTACTATTTTGGACTATATTGGGCTTTATTTTCCACTTTTATATTATTTTTGGGACTAACCTATTAACCGGAGGCCCAGCCCAGAATTGCTGATTTTTTGCCTATTTAAGTGTTTCAGATAAACAGAATATCAAACGGAGTCCAAACGGAACAAAATCTTCGGAAACGTGATTTTCTCACCGAACGTGATCCAGGAGACTTGGACCCTACTGCAAGGGATCAAAGAGGTGGTCACGAGGGTGGGGGGCGCCCCCTAGGGCGCGCCCCTACCTCGTGGGCCCCTCGGTGCTCCACCGATGTACTCCTTCCTCGTATATATACACACGTACCCCCAAACGATCAGAACAGGATCCAAAAACCTAATTCCACCACCGCAACTTTCTGTATCCACGAGATCCCATCTTGGGGCCTGTTCGAGAGCTCCGCCGGAAGAGGGCCGTCATCACGGAGGGCTTCTACATCATCCTAGCCCCTCCGATGAAGTGTGAGTAGTTTACCTCAGACCTTCGGGTCCATAGTTAGTAGCTAGATGGCTTCTTCTCTCTCTTTGAATCTCAATACAAAGTTCTCCCCCTCTCTTGTGGAGATCTATTCGATGTAATCTTGTTTTTGCGGTGTGTTTGTTGAGACCGATGAATTGTGGGTTTATGATCAAGTCTATCTATGAATAATATTTGAATCTTTTCGGAATTCTTTTATGCATGATTGGTTATCTATGCAAGTCTCTTCGAATTATCCGTTTGGTTTGGCCAACTAGATTGGTAATTCTTGGCATGGAAGAAGTGCTTAGCTTTGGGTTCGATCTTGCGGTGTCCTTACCCAGTGACAGAAGGGGCAGCAAGGCACGTATTTTATCGTTGCCATCGAGGATCACAAGATGGGGTTTATTTCATATTGCATGAATTTATCTCTCTACATCATGTCATCTTGCTTAAGGCGTTACTCTGTTTTTAACTTAATACTCTAGATGCATGCTGGATAGCGGTCGATGAGTGGAGTAATAGTAGTAGATGCAGAATCGTTTCGATCTACTTGTCACGGACGTGATGCCTATATACATGATCATGCCTAGATATTCTCATAATTATGCACAATTCTATCAGTTGCTCAACAGTAATTTGTTCACCCACCGTAGAATACTTATGCTCTTGAGAGAAGCCACTAGTGAAACCTATGGCCCCCGGTTCTATTCTCATCATATCAACCTCTATCACTTTTATATTGTTTTGCTATTTACTTTGCTTTTACTTTTTACTTTGCATCTTTATATCAAAAATACAAAAAATATTCTATCTATCAGATCTCACTCTCGTAAGTGACCGTGAAGGGCTTGACAACCCCTAATCGTGTTGGTTGCGAGTAGCTATCACTTTGTGCAGGTACGAGGGACTTGAGCGTGGGCTCCTACTGGATTGATACCTTGGTTCTCAAAAACTAAGGGAAATACTTACGCTACTCTGCTGCATCATCCCTTCCTCTTCGGGGAAACCAACTCAAGCTCAAGACGTAGCAAGAAGGATTTCTGGCGCCGTTGCCGGGGAGTCTACGCAAAAAGTCAATATACCAAGTACCCATCACAATCCCTATCTCTCGCATTACATTATTTGCCATTTGCCTCTCGTTTTCCTCTCCCCCAATTCACCCTTGCCGTTTTATTCACCCTCTCTCTCTCCCTATCCTCCCTATCTATTTGCCTCTTTTGCCCGTTTCTTATTTGCTCGTATGGTTGGAATAGTCATTTATTTATTACTAAATAGAGAAGCTAATATCTATGGATCCTCATCCGCTTGCCAATCTTTTCAAGAGATCCAATTATGATGAACCAATTCCTAGTGATTTGGATGCACTAGATTATCTTTATAAGCTTTTGCCTAAAATCCGTAAATCGGAAAATTGTGATGAAGTGCTTCACGATAGATCTTTGAATGAAAAGCATGATTGCAATGATTTTATTATAAATTCTCTTGATGTCAATTGTGCTAATAATATGCAAAACCCTAAGCTTGGGGATGCTAGTTTTTCTATGTCCTCTACTTGTTGCAATGATCATGATTGGGGTGATTCTTCTTTTGATCTTGAAAATTATTTAAACCCCTTGATGAATATGAGATTGATTATAATGTTTGCAATAATATTGAAAGTGGGTTTGGAAAGGTCATGACTTTAGTTAATGTTAATCCCACTATTTTGGAAGAGTTTCAACTTTGCATGCATGTGGATTGTGTTGAAAATATTTTACGTGATAGCTATTTTGTTGAATTTACTTATGATCCTACATATAATTATTATGAGAGAGGAAAATATGGTGGTAGAAATTTTCATGTTACTAGATCACCTCTCGTTATGTTGAGATTGCTATTGTTTCCTTCCGCTTCCTTGCATATGCTAGTTTTCGCTTGCCTTGATAATTTGTTTGCCTATAAAATGCCTATGCATAGGAAGTATGTTAGACTTAGATGTGTTTGTCACGTGTTTTATGATGCTCTGTTTGTGCTTCAATTCTTGTCTTTCATGTGAGCATCATTAAAATTATCAACGCCTAGCTTTAAGGATTTAAAGAAAAGCGCTTGTTGGGAGTCAACCCAATATTTATCCTTGTTGTTATTTAATAAATAAATTATTTTGCCTCTGTTTTGGTTGTGTTTTTTGTGTTTAATTAGTGTTTGTGCCAAGTAGAACCGTTGGGAAGACTTGGGGAAAGTCTTGTTGAACTTGCTGTAAAAAACAGAAACTTTAGCGCTCACGAGAAATGCTGTAATTTTTATTTGAATTGTGATATTTAGTTAATTCTTTTTGCAGATGATTAATATATAAATTCCTCACGTCCAGCAATTTATTTTAGAATTTTTGGGGTTCCAGATCTTGCGCTAGCTACAGATTACTACATACTGTTCTGTTTTTGACAGATTCTGTTTTTCGTGTGTTGTTTGCTTATTTTGATGAATCTATGGCTAGTAAAATAGTTTATAATCCATAGAGAAGTTGGAATACAGTAGGTGTAACACCAATATAAATAAAGAATGAGTTCATTACAGTACCTTGAAGTGGTCTTTTGTTTTCTTTCGCTAACGGAGCTCACGAGTTTTCTATTTTGAGTTTTGTGTTGTGAAGTTTTCGAGTTTTGGGTGAATTCTTTTGATGGATCATGGAACAAGGAGTGGCAAGAGCCTAAGCTTGGGGATTCCCATGGCACCCCAAGATAATCCAAGGACACCAAAAAGTCAAAGCTAGGGGATGCCCCGGAAGGCATCCCCTCTTTCGTCCACTTCCATCGGTAATTTACTTGGAGCTATATTTTTATTCACCAACATGATATGTGTTTTGCTTGGAGCATCTTGTATTATTTGTGTCTTAGTTGGTTAGTATGCCACAATCATCCTTGCTGTACACACCTTTTGAGAGAGCCATACATGAATTAAAATTTGATAGAATACTCTATGTGCTTCACTTATATCTTTTGAGCTAGATAATTTTGCTCTATGTGCTTCACTTATATCCTTTGAGCTAGATAATTTTGTCTATGTGCTTCAGTTATATCCTTTGAGCTAGATAATTTTGCTCTATGTGCTTCAGTTATATCTTTTGAGCGATATAATTTTGCTCTATGTGCTTCACTTAGATCTTTTAGAGCACGGTGGTGGATTCGTTTTAAAGAAACTATTGATCTCTCATGCTTCACTTAAATTAATTTGAGAGTCTCTTAATAGCATGGTAATTTTCCTAATAATAATATGCTTGGTATTCAAGATTTGTGAAACTTTCTTTTGAGTGTGTTGAATACTAAGAAAAGATTGAAGCATGATAATTGTTTTGAGATATGGAGGTGATAATATTAAAGTCATGCTAGTTGAGTAGTTGTGAATTTAAAGAATACTTGTGTTGAAGTTTGTGATTCCCGTAGCATGCACGTATGGTGAACATTTATGTGATGAAGTCAGAGCATGATTTATTTATTGATTGTCTTCCTTATGAGTGGCGGTCGGGGACGAGCGATGGTCTTTTCCTACCAATCTATCCCCCTAGGAGCATGCACGTAATACTTTGCTTTAATAATTCTAAATTTTTGCAATAAGTATACGAGTTCTTTATGACTAATGTTGAGTCCATGGATTATACGCACTCTCACCCTTCCACCTTTTCTAGCCTCTCTCATACCACACAACTTTCGCCGGTATCATACACCTACCATATACCTTCCTCAAAACAGCCACCATACCTACCTATTATGGCATTTCCATAGCCATTCCGAGATATATTGCCATGCAACTTTCCACCATCTAGTTCATCATGACATATCCATCATTGTCATATTGCTTAGCATGATCATGTAGTTGACATAGTATTTGTGGCAAAGCCACCGTTCACAATTCTTTCATACTTGTCACTCTTGATTCATTGCATATCCCGGTACACCGCCGGAGGCATTCATATGGAGTCATACTTTGTTTTAGTATCGAGTTGTAATCATTGAGTTGTAAATAAATAGAAGTGTGATGATCATCATTCAATAGAGCATTGTCCCCCCCAAAAAAGAGAAAGGCCAAAGAAAAAAAATGCCCCCAAAATATAAATAAATAAAAAGGGGCAATGCTACTATCCTTTTTCCACACTTGTGCTTTAAAGTAGCACCATGATATAGCAAGTCCCATATATTGTGTTTCAAAGTAGCACCATGTTCTTCATATAGAGAGTCTCATATGTTGTCACTATCGTATACTAGTGGGAATTTTAAGTTATAGAACTTGGCTTGTATATTCCAATGATGGGCTTCCTCAAATTGCCCTAGGTCTTCGTGAGCAAGCAAGTTGGATGCACACCCACTAGTTTCTTTTGTTGAGCTTTCATACATTTATAGCTCTAGTGCATCCGTTGCATGGCAATCCCTACTCACTCACATTGATATCTATTGATGGGCATCTCCATAGCCCGTTGATACACCTAGTTGATGTGAGACTATCTTCTCCTTTTTGTCTTCTCCATAACCACCATTCTATTCCACCTATAGTGCTATATCCATGGCTCACGCTCATGTATTGCGTGAAGATTGAAAAGGTTTGGAAAAAGTTAGAGTATGAAACAATTGCTTGGCTTGTCATCGGGGTTGTGCATGATTTAAATACTTTGTGTGGGGAAGATGGAGCATAGCCAGACTATATGATTTTGTAGGGATAACTTTCTTTGGCCATGTTATTTTGAGAAGACATAATTGCTTTGTTAGTATGCTTGAAGTATTATTATTTTCTATGTCAATATAAAATTTTGTCTTGAATCTTTCTAATCTGAATATTCATACCGCAATTAAGAAGATTTGCATTGAAATTATGCCAAGTAGCACTCCGCATCAAAAATTCTCTTTTTATCATTTACCTACTCAAGGACGAGCAGGAATTAAGCTTGGGGATGCCTGATACGTCTCCAACGTATCTATAATTTTTGATTGCTCCATGCTATATTATCTACTGTTTTGGACTATATTGGGCTTTATTTTCCACTTTTATATTATTTTTGGGACTAACCTATTAACCGGAGGCCCAGCCCAGAACTGCTGTTTTTTTGCCTATTTAAGTGTTTCAGATAAACAGAATATCAAACGGAGTCCAAACGGAATAAAATCTTCGGAAACGTGATTTTCTCACCGAACGTGATCCAGGAGACTTGGACCCTACTGCAAGGGATCAAAGAGGTGGTCACGAGGGTGGGGGGCGCCCCCCTAGGGCGCGCCCCTACCTCGTGGGCCCCTCGGTGCTCCACCGATGTACTCCTTCCTCGTATATATACACACGTACCCCCAAACGATCAGAACAGGATCCAAAAACCTAATTCCACTGCCGCAACTTTCTGTATCCATGAGATCCCATCTTGGGGCTTGTTCCGGAGCTCCGCCGGTAGAGGGCCGTCATCACGGAGGGCTTCTACATCATCCTAGCCCCTCCGATGAAGTGTGAGTAGTTTACCTCAGACCTTCGGGTCCATAGTTAGTAGCTAGATGGCTTCTTCTCTCTCTTTGAATCTCAATACAAAGTTCTCCCCCTCTCTTGTGGAGATCTATTCGATGTAATCTTGTTTTTGCGGTGTGTTTGTTGAGACCGATGAATTGTGGGTTTATGATCAAGTCTATCTATGAATAATATTTGAATCTTTTCGGAATTCTTTTATGCATGATTGGTTATCTTTGCAAGTCTCTTCGAATTATCCGTTTGGTTTGGCCAACTAGATTGGTAATTCTTGCCATGGAAGAAGTGCTTAGCTTTGGGTTCGATCTTGCGGTGTCCTTACCCAGTGATAGAAGGGGCAGCAAGGCACGTATTTTATCGTTGCCATCGAGGATCACAAGATGGGGTTTATTTCATATTGCATGAATTTATCTCTCTACATCATGTCATCTTGCTTAAGGCGTTACTCTGTTTTTAACTTAATACTCTAGATGCATGCTGGATAGCGGTCGATGAGTGGAGTAATAGTAGTAGATGCAGAATCGTTTCGATCTACTTGTCACGGACGTGATGCCTATATACATGATCATGCCTAGATATTCTCATAATTATGCACAATTCTATCAGTTGCTCAACAGTAATTTGTTCACCCACCGTAGAATACTTATGCTCTTGAGAGAAGCCACTAGTGAAACCTATGGCCCCCGGTTCTATTCTCATCATATCAACCTCTATCACTTTTATATTGTTTTGCTATTTACTTTGCTTTTACTTTTTACTTTGCATCTTTATATCAAAAATACAAAAAATATTCTATCTATCAGATCTCACTCTCGTAAGTGACCGTGAAGGGCTTGACAACCCCTAATCGTGTTGGTTGTGAGTAGCTATCGCTTTGTGCAGGTACGAGGGACTTGAGCGTGGGCTCCTACTGGATTGATACCTTGGTTCTCAAAAACTAAGGGAAATACTTACGCTACTCTGCTGCATCATCCCTTCCTCTTCGGGGAAACCAACTCAAGCTCAAGACGTAGCAAGAAGGATTTCTGGCGCCGTTGCCGGGGAGTCTACGCAAAAAGTCAATATACCAAGTACCCATCACAATCCCTATCTCTCGCATTACATTATTTGCCATTTGCCTCTCGTTTTCCTCTCCCCCAATTCACCCTTGCCGTTTTATTCACCCTCTCTCTCTCCCTATCCTCCCTATCTATTTGCCTCTTTTGCCCGTTTCTTATTTGCTCGCATGGTTGGAATAGTCATTTATTTATTACTAAATAGAGAAGCTAATATCTATGGATCCTCATCCGCTTGCCAATCTTTTCAAGAGATCCAATTATGATGAACCAATTCCTAGTGATTTGGATGCACTAGATTATCTTTATAAGCTTTTGCCTAAAATCCGTAAATCGGAAAATTGTGATGAAGTGCTTCACGATAGATCTTTGAATGAAAAGCATGATTGCAATGATTTTATTATAAATTCTCTTGATGTCAATTGTGCTAATAATATGCAAAACCCTAAGCTTGGGGATGCTAGTTTTTCTATGTCCTCTACTTGTTGCAATGATCATGATTGGGGTGATTCTTCTTTTGATCTTGAAAATTATTTAAACCCCTTGATGAATATGAGATTGATTATAATGTTTGCAATAATATTGAAAGTGGGTTTGGAAAGGTCATGACTTTAGTTAATGTTAATCCCACTATTTTGGAAGAGTTTCAACTTTGCATGCATGTGGATTGTGTTGAAAATATTTTACGTGATAGCTATTTTGTTGAATTTACTTATGATCCTACATATAATTATTATGAGAGAGGAAAATATGGTGGTAGAAATTTTCATGTTACTAGATTACCTCTCGTTATGTTGAGATTGCTATTGTTTCCTTCCGCTTCCTTGCATATGCTAGTTTTCGCTTGCCTTGATAATTTGTTTGCCTATAAAATGCCTATGCATAGGAAGTATGTTAGACTTAGATGTGTTTGTCACGTGTTTTATGATGCTCTGTTTGTGCTTCAATTCTTGTCTTTCATGTGAGCATCATTAAAATTATCAACGCCTAGCTTTAAGGATTTAAAGAAAAGCGCTTGTTGGGAGTCAACCCAATATTTATCCTTGTTGTTATTTAATAAATAAATTATTTTGCCTCTGTTTTGGTTGTGTTTTTTGTGTTTAATTAGTGTTTGTGCCAAGTAGAACCGTTGGGAAGACTTGGGGAAAGTCTTGTTGAACTTGCTGTAAAAAACAGAAACTTTAGCGCTCACGAGAAATGCTGTAATTTTTATTGAATTGTGATATTTAGTTAATTCTTTTTGCAGATGATTAATAGATAAATTCCTCACGTCCAGCAATTTATTTTAGAATTTTTGGGGTTCCAGATCTTGCGCTAGCTACAGATTACTACAGACTGTTCTGTTTTTGACAGATTCTGTTTTTCGTGTGTTGTTTGCTTATTTTGATGAATCTATGGCTAGTAAAATAGTTTATAATCCATAGAGAAGTTGGAATACAGTAGGTGTAACACCAATATAAATAAAGAATGAGTTCATTACAGTACCTTGAAGTGGTCTTTTGTTTTCTTTCGCTAACGGAGCTCACGAGTTTTCTATTTTGAGTTTTGTGTTGTGAAGTTTTCGAGTTTTGGGTGAATTCTTTTGATGGATCATGGAACAAGGAGTGGCAAGAGCCTAAGCTTGGGGATTCCCATGGCACCCCAAGATAATCCAAGGACACCAAAAAGTCAAAGCTAGGGGATGCCCCGGAAGGCATCCCCTCTTTCGTCCACTTCCATCGGTAATTTACTTGGAGCTATATTTTTATTCACCAACATGATATGTGTTTTGCTTGGAGCATCTTGTATTATTTGTGTCTTAGTTGGTTAGTATGCCACAATCATCCTTGCTGTACACACCTTTTGAGAGAGCCATACATGAATTAAAATTTGATAGAATACTCTATGTGCTTCACTTATATCTTTTGAGCTAGATAATTTTGCTCTATGTGCTTCACTTATATCCTTTGAGCTAGATAATTTTGTCTATGTGCTTCAGTTATATCCTTTGAGCTAGATAAGTTTGCTCTATGTGCTTCAGTTATATCTTTTGAGCGATATAATTTTGCTCTATGTGCTTCACTTAGATCTTTTAGAGCACGGTGGTGGATTCGTTTTAAAGAAACTATTGATCTCTCATGCTTCACTTAAATTAATTTGAGAGTCTCTTAATAGCATGGTAATTTTCCTAATAATAATATGCTTGGTATTCAAGATTTGTGAAACTTTCTTTTGAGTGTGTTGAATACTAAGAAAAGATTGAAGCATGATAATTGTTTTGAGATATGGAGGTGATAATATTAAAGTCATGCTAGTTGAGTAGTTGTGAATTTAAAGAATACTTGTGTTGAAGTTTGTGATTCCCGTAGCATGCACGTATGGTGAACATTTATGTGATGAAGTCAGAGCATGATTTATTTATTGATTGTCTTCCTTATGAGTGGCGGTCGGGGACGAGCGATGGTCTTTTCCTACCAATCTATCCCCCTAGGAGCATGCACGTAATACTTTGCTTTAATAATTCTAAATTTTTGCAATAAGTATACGAGTTCTTTATGACTAATGTTGAGTCCATGGATTATACGCACTCTCACCCTTCCACCTTTTCTAGCCTCTCTCATACCACACAACTTTCGCCGGTATCATACACCTACCATATACCTTCCTCAAAACAGCCACCATACCTACCTATTATGGCATTTCCATAGCCATTCCGAGATATATTGCCATGCAACTTTCCACCATCTAGTTCATCATGACATATCCATCATTGTCATATTGCTTAGCATGATCATGTAGTTGACATAGTATTTGTGGCAAAGCCACCGTTCACAATTCTTTCATACTTGTCACTCTTGATTCATTGCATATCCCGGTACACCGCCGGAGGCATTCATATGGAGTCATACTTTGTTTTAGTATCGAGTTGTAATCATTGAGTTGTAAATAAATAGAAGTGTGATGATCATCATTCAATAGAGCATTGTCCCCCCCCCCAAAAAAAAGAGAAAGGCCAAAGAAAAAAAATGCCCCCAAAATATAAATAAATAAAAAGGGGCAATGCTACTATCCTTTTTCCACACTTGTGCTTTAAAGTAGCACCATGATATAGCAAGTCCCATATATTGTGTTTCAAAGTAGCACCATGTTCTTCATATAGAGAGTCTCATATGTTGTCACTATCGTATACTAGTGGGAATTTTAAGTTATAGAACTTGGCTTGTATATTCCAATGATGGGCTTCCTCAAATTGCCCTAGGTCTTCGTGAGCAAGCAAGTTGGATGCACACCCACTAGTTTCTTTTGTTGAGCTTTCATACATTTATAGCTCTAGTGCATCCGTTGCATGGCAATCCCTACTCACTCACATTGATATCTATTGATGGGCATCTCCATAGCCCGTTGATACACCTAGTTGATGTGAGACTATCTTCTCCTTTTTGTCTTCTCCATAACCACCATTCTATTCCACCTATAGTGCTATATCCATGGCTCACGCTCATGTATTGCGTGAAGATTGAAAAGGTTTGGAAAAAGTTAGAGTATGAAACAATTGCTTGGCTTGTCATCGGGGTTGTGCATGATTTAAATACTTTGTGTGGGGAAGATGGAGCATAGCCAGACTATATGATTTTGTAGGGATAACTTTCTTTGGCCATGTTATTTTGAGAAGACATAATTGCTTTGTTAGTATGCTTGAAGTATTATTATTTTCTATGTCAATATAAAATTTTGTCTTGAATCTTTCTAATCTGAATATTCATACCGCAATTAAGAAGATTTGCATTGAAATTATGCCAAGTAGCACTCCGCATCAAAAATTCTCTTTTTATCATTTACCTACTCAAGGACGAGCAGGAATTAAGCTTGGGGATGCCTGATACGTCTCCAACGTATCTATAATTTTTGATTGCTCCATGCTATATTATCTACTGTTTTGGACTATATTGGGCTTTATTTTCCACTTTTATATTATTTTTGGGACTAACCTATTAACCGGAGGCCCAGCCCAGA
>NC_057803.1:161715682-161717187 GCF_018294505.1 Triticum aestivum | reverse complement strand
AGAAGGGGCAGCAAGGCACGTATTTTATCGTTGCCATCGAGGATCACAAGATGGGGTTTATTTCATATTGCATGAATTTATCTCTCTACATCATGTCATCTTGCTTAAGGCGTTACTCTGTTTTTAACTTAATACTCTAGATGCATGCTGGATAGCGGTCGATGAGTGGAGTAATAGTAGTAGATGCAGAATCGTTTCGATCTACTTGTCACGGACGTGATGCCTATATACATGATCATGCCTAGATATTCTCATAATTATGCACAATTCTATCAGTTGCTCAACAGTAATTTGTTCACCCACCGTAGAATACTTATGCTCTTGAGAGAAGCCACTAGTGAAACCTATGGCCCCCGGTTCTATTCTCATCATATCAACCTCTATCACTTTTATATTGTTTTGCTATTTACTTTGCTTTTACTTTTTACTTTGCATCTTTATATCAAAAATACAAAAAATATTCTATCTATCAGATCTCACTCTCGTAAGTGACCGTGAAGGGCTTGACAACCCCTAATCGTGTTGGTTGCGAGTAGCTATCGCTTTGTGCAGGTACGAGGGACTTGAGCATGGGCTCCTACTGGATTGATACCTTGGTTCTCAAAAACTAAGGGAAATACTTACGCTACTCTGCTGCATCATCCCTTCCTCTTCGGGGAAACCAACTCAAGCTCAAGACGTAGCAAGAAGGATTTCTGGCGCCGTTGCCGGGGAGTCTACGCAAAAAGTCAATATACCAAGTACCCATCACAATCCCTATCTCTCGCATTACATTATTTGCCATTTGCCTCTCGTTTTCCTCTCCCCCAATTCACCCTTGCCGTTTTATTCACCCTCTCTCTCTCCCTATCCTCCCTATCTATTTGCCTCTTTTGCCCGTTTCTTATTTGCTCGCATGGTTGGAATAGTCATTTATTTATTACTAAATAGAGAAGCTAATATCTATGGATCCTCATCCGCTTGCCAATCTTTTCAAGAGATCCAATTATGATGAACCAATTCCTAGTGATTTGGATGCACTAGATTATCTTTATAAGCTTTTGCCTAAAATCCGTAAATCGGAAAATTGTGATGAAGTGCTTCACGATAGATCTTTGAATGAAAAGCATGATTGCAATGATTTTATTATAAATTCTCTTGATGTCAATTGTGCTAATAATATGCAAAACCCTAAGCTTGGGGATGCTAGTTTTTCTATGTCCTCTACTTGTTGCAATGATCATGATTGGGGTGATTCTTCTTTTGATCTTGAAAATTATTTAAACCCCTTGATGAATATGAGATTGATTATAATGTTTGCAATAATATTGAAAGTGGGTTTGGAAAGGTCATGACTTTAGTTAATGTTAATCCCACTATTTTGGAAGAGTTTCAACTTTGCATGCATGTGGATTGTGTTGAAAATATTTTACGTGATAGCTATTTTGTTGAATTTACTTATGATCCTACATATAATTATTATGAGAGAGGAAAATATGGTGGTAGAAATTTTCATGTTACTAGAT
>NC_057803.1:161714097-161715069 GCF_018294505.1 Triticum aestivum | reverse complement strand
TTTGCTCTATGTGCTTCAGTTATATCTTTTGAGCGATATAATTTTGCTCTATGTGCTTCACTTAGATCTTTTAGAGCACGGTGGTGGATTCGTTTTAAAGAAACTATTGATCTCTCATGCTTCACTTAAATTAATTTGAGAGTCTCTTAATAGCATGGTAATTTTCCTAATAATAATATGCTTGGTATTCAAGATTTGTGAAACTTTCTTTTGAGTGTGTTGAATACTAAGAAAAGATTGAAGCATGATAATTGTTTTGAGATATGGAGGTGATAATATTAAAGTCATGCTAGTTGAGTAGTTGTGAATTTAAAGAATACTTGTGTTGAAGTTTGTGATTCCCGTAGCATGCACGTATGGTGAACATTTATGTGATGAAGTCAGAGCATGATTTATTTATTGATTGTCTTCCTTATGAGTGGCGGTCGGGGACGAGCGATGGTCTTTTCCTACCAATCTATCCCCCTAGGAGCATGCACGTAATACTTTGCTTTAATAATTCTAAATTTTTGCAATAAGTATACGAGTTCTTTATGACTAATGTTGAGTCCATGGATTATACGCACTCTCACCCTTCCACCTTTTCTAGCCTCTCTCATACCACACAACTTTCGCCGGTATCATACACCTACCATATACCTTCCTCAAAACAGCCACCATACCTACCTATTATGGCATTTCCATAGCCATTCCGAGATATATTGCCATGCAACTTTCCACCATCTAGTTCATCATGACATATCCATCATTGTCATATTGCTTAGCATGATCATGTAGTTGACATAGTATTTGTGGCAAAGCCACCGTTCACAATTCTTTCATACTTGTCACTCTTGATTCATTGCATATCCCGGTACACCGCCGGAGGCATTCATATGGAGTCATACTTTGTTTTAGTATCGAGTTGTAATCATTGAGTTGTAAATAAATAGAAGTGTGATGATCATCATTCAATAGAGCATTGTCCCCCCC
>NC_057803.1:161688240-161713070 GCF_018294505.1 Triticum aestivum | reverse complement strand
AAAAAAGAGAAAGGCCAAAGAAAAAAAATGCCCCCAAAATATAAATAAATAAAAAGGGGCAATGCTACTATCCTTTTTCCACACTTGTGCTTTAAAGTAGCACCATGATATAGCAAGTCCCATATATTGTGTTTCAAAGTAGCACCATGTTCTTCATATAGAGAGTCTCATATGTTGTCACTATCGTATACTAGTGGGAATTTTAAGTTATAGAACTTGGCTTGTATATTCCAATGATGGGCTTCCTCAAATTGCCCTAGGTCTTCGTGAGCAAGCAAGTTGGATGCACACCCACTAGTTTCTTTTGTTGAGCTTTCATACATTTATAGCTCTAGTGCATCCGTTGCATGGCAATCCCTACTCACTCACATTGATATCTATTGATGGGCATCTCCATAGCCCGTTGATACACCTAGTTGATGTGAGACTATCTTCTCCTTTTTGTCTTCTCCATAACCACCATTCTATTCCACCTATAGTGCTATATCCATGGCTCACGCTCATGTATTGCGTGAAGATTGAAAAGGTTTGGAAAAAGTTAGAGTATGAAACAATTGCTTGGCTTGTCATCGGGGTTGTGCATGATTTAAATACTTTGTGTGGGGAAGATGGAGCATAGCCAGACTATATGATTTTGTAGGGATAACTTTCTTTGGCCATGTTATTTTGAGAAGACATAATTGCTTTGTTAGTATGCTTGAAGTATTATTATTTTCTATGTCAATATAAAATTTTGTCTTGAATCTTTCTAATCTGAATATTCATACCGCAATTAAGAAGATTTGCATTGAAATTATGCCAAGTAGCACTCCGCATCAAAAATTCTCTTTTTATCATTTACCTACTCAAGGACGAGCAGGAATTAAGCTTGGGGATGCCTGATACGTCTCCAACGTATCTATAATTTTTGATTGCTCCATGCTATATTATCTACTGTTTTGGACTATATTGGGCTTTATTTTCCACTTTTATATTATTTTTGGGACTAACCTATTAACCGGAGGCCCAGCCCAGAATTGCTGTTTTTTTGCCTATTTAAGTGTTTCAGATAAACAGAATATCAAACGGAGTCCAAACGGAATAAAATCTTCGGAAACGTGATTTTCTCACCGAACGTGATCCAGGAGACTTGGACCCTACTGCAAGGGATCAAAGAGGTGGTCACGAGGGTGGGGGGCGCCCCCCTAGGGCGCGCCCCTACCTCGTGGGCCCCTCGGTGCTCCACCGATGTACTCCTTCCTCGTATATATACACACGTACCCCCAAACGATCAGAACAGGATCCAAAAACCTAATTCCACTGCCGCAACTTTCTGTATCCATGAGATCCCATCTTGGGGCTTGTTCCGAGCTCCGCCGGAAGAGGGCCGTCATCACGGAGGGCTTCTACATCATCCTAGCCCCTCCGATGAAGTGTGAGTAGTTTACCTCAGACCTTCGGGTCCATAGTTAGTAGCTAGATGGCTTCTTCTCTCTCTTTGAATCTCAATACAAAGTTCTCCCCCTCTCTTGTGGAGATCTATTCGATGTAATCTTGTTTTTGCGGTGTGTTTGTTGAGACCGATGAATTGTGGGTTTATGATCAAGTCTATCTATGAATAATATTTGAATCTTTTCGGAATTCTTTTATGCATGATTGGTTATCTTTGCAAGTCTCTTCGAATTATCCGTTTGGTTTGGCCAACTAGATTGGTAATTCTTGCCATGGAAGAAGTGCTTAGCTTTGGGTTCGATCTTGCGGTGTCCTTACCCAGTGACAGAAGGGGCAGCAAGGCACGTATTTTATCGTTGCCATCGAGGATCACAAGATGGGGTTTATTTCATATTGCATGAATTTATCTCTCTACATCATGTCATCTTGCTTAAGGCGTTACTCTGTTTTTAACTTAATACTCTAGATGCATGCTGGATAGCGGTCGATGAGTGGAGTAATAGTAGTAGATGCAGAATCGTTTCGATCTACTTGTCACGGACGTGATGCCTATATACATGATCATGCCTAGATATTCTCATAATTATGCACAATTCTATCAGTTGCTCAACAATAATTTGTTCACCCACCGTAGAATACTTATGCTCTTGAGAGAAGCCACTAGTGAAACCTATGGCCCCCGGGTCTATTCTCATCATATCAACCTCTATCACTTTTATATTGTTTTGCTATTTACTTTTGCTTTTACTTTTTACTTTGCATCTTTATATCAAAAATACAAAAAATATTCTATCTATCAGATCTCACTCTCGTAAGTGACCGTGAAGGGCTTGACAACCCCTAATCGTGTTTGTTGTGAGTAGCTATCACTTTGTGCAGGTACGAGGGACTTGAGCGTGGGCTCCTACTGGATTGATACCTTGGTTCTCAAAAATTGAGGGAAATACTTACGCTACTCTACTGCATCATCCCTTCCTCTTCGGGGAAAACCAATGCAAGCTCAAGATGTAGCAGCGGCACCACATAAAGGGCTTATAAATAAAAGATATAATAAGCATGCCACAGTCGGGCGTCTCTGTGACACCACATAAAGGTCTTATAAAGTAAATGAATACCAAGCATGCCACAGCCGGGCATCTCTGCGACACCACATAAAGGGCTTATGTAGTAAATGAACAACAAGCATGCCACAGTCGGGCGTCTCTGTGACACCACGTAAAGGGCTTATACAGTAAATGAATAACAAGCATGCCACAGTCGGGCGTCTCTGCGACACCACATAAAGGGCTTATAAAGTAAATGAATAACAAGCATGCCACAGTCGGGTGTCTCTGCGACACCACATAAAGGGCTTATATGAGAGTAATCACAGTGAACATCCAGGGGGTAGAACCGTCCCAAGGACACTCAATAATTCAAATAATGTAAATGGTTAGTCCATAATAATAGTAATCATCAGCATCATGAGTCACAAGACATGATCCATGTTCTGGTTTAGCAATCTTTTCCTCCGAAGACCGACACTAAGACCGACACTTGACCCATCCCAGACTGTAGTCCTTAACCATGGACACGGCTATTCGAATAGATATAATCTCTGTAGAGGGTGTACTCTTTACCCACGAGTAACGGATTCCTTTAGTCCATTGGGACTAATTCCATCTATGGTCTTTTAATTGGAAACACACCTGACTGCACACACCAGCCAAACTTACCGGTGCCTGGAATCACCCACGACACCCGTTAAGCAAGATTCTAAGTGGGGAGGCTACAACCTTGAATAGCATGGGATCGCAAATTTATAACGCGCGCAAACTAGGGGGAGCTACCCCCTTCGGCTCCAACCGAAAACACCCATGCCCCCGGACCAGGTGGCATGCCTACCGGATGCAGCCGATATCTTCCACCATGGCCTTTCTGTATGGTGTGTGCTAGGAAGGGGTTGACAACTGACTGAACCGTACCCTGCCTATGGCAGGGACAAGTGGTAGTACGAGACAAGTATGGGGGTTACTGGAACAAGACTCAATCTATGGTCGACTCAGGAGGTTAAAGCATTTCCTGCATGATAATCATAAGAAATATATCTCACACCAATCAGACAGAACCACCACTCATCATACCTCACCATGCCTTACCGGACACACCCGTCTCGACGAAGAACTAGGGACAAGCTCGTGTCTACCCAAGACAGAGGCTTTCCCGGGATCCTTCCGGTGGGCATGAAAGGCATACGAGGGTGATTACTATCACAAGCATATCAAATTTTAACCGCAAGAAATCTTCATTTGCGCACTAATGAGTATGATCATATCGTCACATAAAATAACGAATACTTCGTGTCAAGATGGTGTTGTAAACGTATCAAACAACACACAACAATATTATGCCAGGGTTCAGAATGCTTGCCTTTAAGTTGTGGAAAGGCAGGGTGCATTCCAAAAGTTTTTTGAAAGTTGCCTTCTTCTCCAAAGTCCTATTTTAATAAAAATTTGAATCAACACATAGTTTAAAAATGGTACAAAAAAGTTGTTTGGAAAATTTTCAAATAAATACGAAAATAAACTAGACCAAATTTGAGAAACAACAGAAAAAGAATCAACTCAATTGGACTTATATTTAAAAAGTTATAGCCAGTCAAACTTTGGTCAAAAATCTGTTTTTAATAAACACAGAAAAAGAAAACGGTTCGAATGAGAATACGTTTTTCGGGCAGAGAAGGCGTACTCTGGGTTTTACGTCTCCACTTAAACCAGTGCGGGCCGGCTCGGGGTCACTGACAGTGGGTCCCTTGGGCCCACTGGTCAGGTTTGACCAGTCGCCCACGTTCTTACTTCTCCTCTAGCCGAGCCGAGGCGGGGCTCCGGCGATCGCCCTCGACGAACGGCGGCTCCCCGCGGGGTTCTGAGGGCGGGGATGGATCCTCCGGTCCGGGACGGTCCTCTCGGTGGTCGATAGGCTGGCGGGGACAAAGGGAGTCGCCAGCGGCGAGCTCTGCGGCGGAGGTGGCTTCGGGTGAAATTGGGGGTTTGGGCTACGGTGGCTCCCGGTCAAGGCTGAGGGTTTGGGTGGCTCCGCATGATCAAGGGGGTCGGGTGGTGGAGTTGGATGGACGGGAGAGGGCCTACTCGCGACGAACGAAGCCAGAGCGTGGCGGCGGCCGAACTGGCCGGAGACGAGGAAGACGGCTTCCCGCCATCGATTGCTGGGTGTGGGGGCACTAGGGGGATGGTACGAGGTTGCCTGAGTGCTTGGTCAAGTTCGGGGTCTCCTCTTATAGCAGACTAGGTCGGTTCCACGGTGGCCGGAGATAAGATCGGCGAACCGCCTCGCTGTAGCTTGCAGGGCGACGTGGCGGCGACGGGCGCTAGCGGACGGGCTCGTGGGTGAGCTCGAGCTGTTCCAGAGGGCAGCTGGTGGGCTGGAGTGGCTCGGGCTGCGCCGTCCATGGCAGAGCTGGCGGAGCAGCGGTGGCGGCTTGCGGTGGTGGTGCTGTGGGGCGCCAGGAGGGGCCAGGGCGGCTCTGCAGCGAGGGAGGAGTCGGGGCGCGTTGGCTGGGAGCAGGAAGGGACCAGAACGGGCGCGGGAGAGGCGGCTATGGGACGCGGCGACTCGGGCACACGCACGTGCAAAACGCGCGCTCTGGCCGCGCCCAGAGCACGCACACCAGGTGCTCGACATAATGCCAAGGCATGCCAGGAGGCTTGGGTGGGGCTGGGGATTAACAGGTCTAGGTTAGAGTCAGCTAGGAGCTTAGTGGACATGCTAGTTTGTCCAGAGGGGCAAGATCACAGTGCTAAAATAAAATCATGCCAAAATTGTCCATGCACTCAAGGTGCTTGACAGAATGCCAAGGGCATCTAGGCAACTCTTGGGGTGGCCAAAATCTCCAGATCAGTGTCTCTTTAGGTGTAGGTGATGGTGGCAAGGTTAGTTGGTCAAGACCAGAAACTTGTTAGTGTAAATTTTTGAGAAAACCAACTCTGGACAGAAAGAAAAGGGTACAATTTCATGGACCAAAAATCTTCCAATGGGTCCAATCTCCTGGACTTAAGGGTTTGGTAGGGTGTACTACAAGCAGGAAAAAGCTCATGGCCACTAGAGCAAAAATAATTAGGGTTGCAGTAGAAAACACCCAACTGGGCCAGAGAGCAAAAGAGGATGATTTGCTCAAATTTCTCAAAGAACATCAATGGATCTCTGCACAAAGTTGAATTATACATTACTACTAACATCCCCTAATTTTGGTGGAATTTTAAAAGAAATATTTAAATAGGTTGCAGTGCAAACCACAAACTGATCCAGACTGGAAAACTTGAGGTAGAGCTCAAAATCTCCAAATGACTAAAAGATATTTTTGCATAAAAGTGATGTGGGAGCATCCCATGACATCTCCAAATTTTGGTGAAACTTATAACTAATTTTACCAAAGGGTTGTAGTGCAAAATAGGCTCCAAAACTTATGAAAAAATCATTTTTAAAGAAATAAGGCTCAGGGAAAATAATTATGCAAATAAATCCACTGATAAAAGAAATGTTTTTCTTGAGAGGGTAAACAAGTCCAACAATATTTTTGAATAGTTTTCACTTGGGGTGAAAACTCCACAATATCAAAGAAAAGAGTGGTTCCGAAATCAAAAGATAAATCCAAAAAAATGAAAATTTAATTTCTTGGCTAAATTTTAATAAACAAAACATGGTTAAAAATTTCGGGGTGTTACACTAATTGCCAAACCTGCTGCAGGAGCAACACCAGATGTTATGAACACCTGGCAGAGCAAAGCTGATGACTACTCGATAGTTCAGCGTGCCATGCTTTACGGCTTAGAACCGGGACTTCAACGATGTTTTGAACGTCATGGAGCATATGAGATGTTCCAGGAGTTGAAGTTAATATTTCAAGCAAATGTTCGGATTGAGAGATATGAAGTCTCCAATAAGTTCTATAGCTGCAAGATGGAGGAGAATAGTTCTGTCAGTGAGCATATACTCAAAATGTCTGGGTATCATAATCACTTGACTCAACTGGGAGTTAATCTTCCCGTTAATAGTGTCATTGACAGAGTTCTTCAATCACTGCCACCAAGCTACAAAAGCTTCGTGATGAACTATAATTTCCAAGCGATGAATAAGGCAATTCCCGAGCTCTTTGCAATGCTAAATGCTGCGGAGGTAGAAATCAAAAAGGAGCATCAAGTGTTGATGGTCAATAAGACCGCCAGTTTTAAGAAAAAGGGCAAAGGGAAAAAGAAGGGGAACTTCAAGAAGAACAACAAACAAGTTTCTGCTCAGGAGAAGAAACCCAAGTCTGGACCTAAGCCTGAGACTGAGTGCTTCTACTACAAACAGACTGGTCACTGGAAGCGGAACTGCCCCAAGTATTTGGCGGATAAGAAGGATGGTAAGGTGAACAAAGGTATATGTGATATACATGTTATTGATGTGTACCTTACCAGAGCTCGCAGTAACACCTGGGTATTTGATACTGGTTCTGTTGCTAATATTTGCAACTCAAAACAGGGACTACGGATTAAGCGAACACTGGCTAAGGACAAGGTGACGATGCGCGTGGGAAATGGTTCCAAAGTCGATGTGATCGTCGTTGGCACGCTACCTCTACATCTACCATCAGGATTAGTTTTAGACCTAAATAGTTGTTATTTGGTGGCAGCGTTGAGCATGAACATTATGTCTGGATCTTGTTTAATGCGAGACGGTTATTCATTTAAATATGAAAATAATGGTTGTTCTATTTATATGAGTAATATATTTTATGGTCATGCACCCTTAAAGAGTGGTCTATTTTTGATGAATCTCGATAGTAGTGATACACATATTCATAATATTGAAACCAAAAGATGTAGAGTTGATAATGATAGTGCAACTTATTTGTGGCACTGCCGTTTGGGTCATATTGGTATAAAGCGCATGAAGAAACTCCATACTGATGGACTTTTGGAATCACTTGATTATGAATCATTTGGTACTTGTGAACCATGCCTCATGGGCAAGATGACTAAAATGCCGTTCTCCGGAACTATGGAGCGAGCAACTGATTTGTTGGAGATCATACATACTGATGTATGTGGTCCAATGAATGTTGAGGCTCGCGGCGGGTATCGTTATTTTCTCACCTTCACAGATGATTTAAGAAGATATGGGTATATATACTTAATGAAACATAAGTCTGAAACATTTGAAAAGTTCAAAGAATTTCAGAGTGAAGTTGAAAATCATCATAACAAGAAAATAAAGTTTCCACGATCTGATCGTGGAGGAGAATATTTGAGTTACGAGTTTGGTCTACATTTGAAACAATGCGGAATAGTTTCGCAACTCACACCACCTGGGACACCATAGCATAATGGTGTGTCCGAACGTCGTAATCGTACTTTACTAGATATGGTGCGATCTATGATATCTCTTACTGATTTACCGCTATCATTTTGGGGTTATGCTTTAAAGACGGCCGCATTCACGTTAAATAGGGCACCATCAAAATCCGTTGAGACGACACCTTATGAACTATGGTTTGGCAAGAAACCAAAGTTGTCGTTTCTTAAAGTTTGGGGCTGCGATGCTTATGTGAAAAAGCTTCAACCTGATAAGCTCGAACCCAAATCAGAGAAATGTGTCTTCATAGGATACCCAAAGGAAATTGTTGGGTACACCTTCTATCACAGATCCGAGGGCGAGACATTCGTTGCTAAGAATGGATCCTTTCTAGAGAAGGAGTTTCTCTCAAAAGAAGTGAGTGGGAGGAAAGTAGAACTTGATGAGGTAACAGTACCTGCTCCCTTATTGGAAAGTAGTTCATCACAAAAACCGGTTCCTGTGACGTCTACACCAATTAGTGAGGAAGTTAATGATGATGATCATGAAACTTCAGATCAAATTGTTACTGAACCTCATAGGTCAACCAGAGTAAGATCCGCACCAGTGGTACGATAATCCTGTTCTGGAGGTTATGTTGCTAGACCATGGCGAACCTACGAACTATGAAGAAGCGATGGTGAGCCTAGATTTCGCAAAATGGCTTGAAGCCATGAAATCTGAGATGGGATCCATGTATGAGAACAAAGTGTGGACTTTGGTTGACTTGCCCGATGATTGGCAAGCCATCGAGAATAAATGGATCTTCAAGAAGAAGACTGACGCTGATGGTAATATTACTGTCTATAAATCTCGACTTGTTGCAAAAGGCTTTCGACAAGTTCAAGGGATTGACTACGATGAGACCTTCTCACCCGTAGCGATGCTTAAGTCTATCCGAATCATGTTAGCAATTGTCGCATTTTATGATTATGAAATTTGGCAAATGGATGTCAAAACTGCATTCCTGAATGGATTTCTGGAAGAAGAGTTGTATATGATGCAACCGAAAGGTTTTGTCGATCCAAAGGGAGCTAACAAAGTGTGCAAGCTCCAGCGATCCATTTATGGACTGGTGCAAGCCTCTCGGAGTTGGAATAAACATTTTGGTAGTGTGATCAAAGCATATGGTTTTATACAGACTTTTGGAGAAGCCTGTATTTACAAGAAAGTGAGTGGGAGCTCTGTAGCATTTCTCATATTATATGTGGATGACATATTGTTGATTGGAAATGATATAGAATTTCTGGATAGCATAAAATGATATTTGAATAAGAGTTTTTCAATGAAAGACCTCGGTGAAGCTGCTTATATATTGGGCATCAAAATCTATAGATATAGATCGAGACGCTTAATTGGACTTTCACAAAGCACATACCTTGACAAAGTTTTGAAGAAGTTCAAAATGGATTAAGCAAAGAAAGGGTTCTTGCCTGTGTTACAAGGTGTGAAGTTGAGTAAGACTCGATGGCCGACCACTGCAGAAGATAGAGAGAAAATGAAAGATGTACCCTATGCTTCAGCCATAGGCTCTATCATGTATGCAATTTTGTGTACCAGACATGATGTGTGCCTTGCTATTAGTTTAGCAGGGAGGTACCAAAGTAATCCAGGAGTGGATCACTGGACAGCGGTCAAGAACATCCTGTAATACATGAAAAGGACGAAGGATATGTTTCTCATTTATGGAGGTGACAAAGAGCTCGTCGTAAATGGTTACATCGATGCAAGCTTTGACACTGATCCGAATGATTCTAAATTGCAAACCGGATACGTGTTTTTATTAAACGGTGGAGCTGTTAGTTGGTGCAGTTCTAAACAAAGCGTCGTAGCGGGATCTACATGTGAAGCAGAGTACATAGCTGCTTCGGGAGCAGCAAATGAAGGAGTCTGGATGAAGGAGTTCATATCCGATCTAGGTGTCATACCTAGTGCATCGGGTCCAATGAAAATCTTTTGTGACAATACTGGTGCAATTGCTTTGGCAAAGGAATCCAGATTTCACAAGAGAACCAAGCACATCAAGAGACGCTTCAACTCCATCCGGGATCAAGTCCAGGTGGGAGACATAGAGATTTGCAAGATACATACGGATCTGAATGTTGCAGACCTGTTGACTAAGCCTCTTCCACGAGCAAAACATGATCAGCACCAAGGCTCCATGGGTGTTAGAATCATTACTGTGTAATCTAGATTATTGACTCTAATGCAAGTGGGAGACTGAAGGAAATATGCCCTAGAGGCAATAATAAAGTTATTATTTATTTCCTTATATCATGATAAATGTTTATTATTCATGCTAGAATTGTATTAACCGGAAACATGATACATGTGTGAATACATAGACAAACAGAGTGTCACTAGTATGCCTCTACTTGAACTAGCTCGTTGATTAAAGATGGTTATGTTTCCTAGCCATAGACAAAGAGTTGTCATTTGATTAACGGGGTCACATCATTAGGAGAATGATGTGATTGACTAGACCCATTCCGTTAGCTTAGCACTTGATCGTTTAGTTTATTGCTATTGCTTTCTTCATGACTTATACATGTTCCTATGACTATGAGATTATGCAACTCCCATTTACCGGAGGAACACTTTGTGTGCTACCAAACTTCACAACGTAACTGGGTGATTATAAAGGTGCTCTACAGGTGTCTCTGAAGGTACTTGTTGGGTTGGCGTATTTCGAGATTAGGATTTGTCACTTCGATTGTCGGAGAGGTATCTCTGGGCCCACTCGGTAATACACATCACTTAAGCCTTGCAAGCATTGCAACTAATGAGTTAGTTGCGGGATGATGTGTTACGGAACGAGTAAAGAGACTTGCCGGTAACGAGATTGAACTAGGTATTGAGATACCGATGATCGAATCTCGGGCAAGTAACATACCGATGACAAAAGGAACAACGTATGTTGTTATGCGGTTTGACCGATAAAAATCTTCGTAGAATATGTAGGAGCCAATATGAGCATCCAGGTTCCGCTATTCGTTATTGACCAGAGACGTGTATCGGTCATGTCTACATAGTTCTCGAACCCGTAGGGTGCGCACGCTTAAAGTTTGATGACGGTTATATTATGAGTTTATGGTTTTTGATGTACCGAAGGTAGTTCGAAGTCCCAGATGTGATCATGGACATGACGAGGAGTCTCAAAATGTTCGAGACATAAAGATAGATATATTGGACGACTATATTTGAATACCGGAATGGTTCCAGGTGAGATCAGGATAATACCGGAGCACTGGGAGGTTATCGGAACCCCCCAGGAGGTATATGGGCCTTAATGGGCTTTAGTGGAATGGAGGGTAAAGGAGCAAGGGAGCCCCCCCAAGCCCAATCCGAATTGGGAGGGGGGCCGCCCCCTTTCCTTCCTCCCTCCTTCCTCTTCCTTCCCTCTCCCTCTCCAAATAGGAAAAGGAGGAGTCCTACTCCCGGTGGGAGTAGGACTCCCCCCTTGGGCGCGCCTCCTCCCCTTGACCGGCCCTCTCCTCCCCTTGGCCGGCCCTCTCTCCCTCCTTTATATATGGAGGAGAGGGGCACCCCAGAGACAACAATTGATCTCTTGGATCTTTTAGCCGTGCGCGGTGCCCCTCTCCACCATAGTTCACCTCAATAATATCGTAGCGGTGCTTAGGCGAAGCCCTGCGACGGTAGAACATCAACATCGTCACCACGCCGTCGTGCTGACTGAAGTCTCCCTTAAGGCTCGGCTGGATCGGAGTTTGAGGGACGTCATCGAGTTGAACGTGTGCAGAACTTGGAGGTGATGTGCGTTCGGTACTTGATCGGTCGGATCGTGAAGACGTACGACTACATCAACCGCGTTGTTCTAACGCTTCCGCTTTCGGTCTACGAGGGTACGTGGACACACTCTCCCCTCTCGTTGCTATGCATCACCATGATCTTGCATGTGCGTAGGATTTTTTTTGAAATTACTACGTTCCCCAACAGACTGTTGTTGATTGGCTTCATACTATCTTCCATCTTGATCCATACTACCTAGCTGCTGATAGTCTTCGTGCTTTCACTTCATTGCTTACTTGACTATGGCTTGTCTAGTGTAGTCTACCTTCTGCTGCATATTAATAGGTTCATTTCTTCTGTTTGTCTTCAAAGCCTCTGTGTTTTGAGGACTTTCATAAAAATCGCCTATTCACCCCCCTCTAGTCGATAACTAGCACTTTCAATTGATATCAGAGCAAGGTGCTCCCTTGTTCTGTGTGATTCGGTTTAACCACCTGGAGTTTTAGCTATGTCGACTGCAGGGATAATCAAAGTCTCCGCTGCGTGCCCTGTCTTCGATGGCACTGATTACCCCTACTGGAAGAATAAGATGCGCATGCATCTTGAAGCCATTGATGTCGACCTCTGGTATGTCATCAAGAACGGTGTTCCCAAGGCCGGTGAAGGCGTCACCCTAGCTGATGTCAAGAAGTTCATTCAACTGGATTCTACTGCCAAGAACATCATATGTGGTCATCTGACCAAAGGACAGTATGGCCGTATGAGTGCTCTGGAAACTGCAAAGCTAGTCTGGGACTGGCTCTCCAAGGTCAATGAAGGCGTCTCAACCCAGAGAGACTCAAGGATCAGTGTTCTTCGCAATCTCTTCAACCGCTTCAAGAGAAATGACAATGAGAATGTTCAGCTGACGTTTGATTGCCTCACTGACATTACAAATGAGCTTCATGCACTCGGCGCCACTGAGATTACCAAGCATGAAATCATCAAGACACTTGACAGTGTCCTGGACTAGGGGGTACTCACCACGTCATCTCCCGATCTGTTAGATTGGGCCAAGGACCCCCATGGCCATATACTCATGGGCCAGTTCGGACAGCTGCCACATAGATGGAAGATTCTACAAGACTTGGTGATCAAGACAAGGACTCCTCCCCACCGGCGTATTCGGCTAGGACTCTTGTTATCCTAGGCCTCTAGTGCATTATATAAACCGAGGCCAGGCTAGTCGATAGATCATATACAACAACAATCATACCATAGGCTAGCTTCTAGGGTTTAGCCTCTACGATCTCGTGGTAGATCAACTCTTGTAACACTCATATCATCAATATCAATCAAGCAGGACGTAGGGTATTACCTCCATCAAGACGGCCCGAACCTGGGTAAACATCGTGTCCCCTGCCTCTTGTTAGCATCCGCCTTAGACGCACAGTTCGGGACCCCCTACCCGAGATCCGCTGGTTTTGACACCGACATTGGTGCTTTCATTGAGAGTTCCACTGTGTGTTCGGCAAAAGGATGATGGCTCGCCTGCAGATCAACTGCGACTTCGGCATCTTCGTCACCAGCTCGACTGGTCACCTTGGTTTGACCAAGGACTGCGCCCTACCTCCGATCGTCATGTTCAGATGAGAGCCTTTATAAACATCAACTCCGATCTCTATCAAGATCATGGAGGAATCATCCAGGGAGCCCGAGGGCTCAACATCAACATTGCCCTCGGGCGACCATGCTGTTTTTCTGGACAGCAAACTTGTGTCCGCCGCCACTGCCTCCTCAAGTGTCATTTTAATGATCACTTTGGTGGAATTGTGCGGAATTGAGTCTACAACAACTCTGGAAAATTTCGTCGAGTTCCGATGGAGGAATCTCTGGCAATCCACGATATACCGGAGCCCTGTCAAATCTGGACGGGAATCTGGATGAGTTTAGGGCATGGTGTCCAGCTTCTAGCTCGGACGTCCTTTGGAAGATCCAGCCATTGATCGGCTGCGAAATCCCATATCTACCACTCCTCCAAATTTCAGCTCGATCCAACGGTTCAAACTCCGGGAAACTTCCAATGAGTGGACCAATTTTCGGATCTGTTTTCTGCGCGAATACGGATCCGACCCGAATTCATGTTTCTTTATGAACGTGATATTGGACAACCTTTTTAAAGGAATTTTCTTCTATGGTATTGTGCGTTGTTTTTAAACACGTACCCATAAAATTTTAAGCCTCCTTCAAGGAAATCTTCACCATCACGCTGGTGTCAAACCAGTCCGGCGGTATTGCTCCACGGCTGCCGACCTGCGCTACACATGTCGCCGCTTTATTGAGCCGAGCTCAACTCCTTCGATCATCATATCAGCAAGCCGAACAAGAGTTCGACATCGCGAAGGATAAATCATCACCAACATCACCGCCCCACGGATTACACGGAGCGGGCATACCGGCATCGCCGCACGGTCACTTCATCAAGCCGGCATCGACCACGTCACGACCTGCATCGGCAGGGCTGCACTATTGCTTCTTCAAGCTAGTGTCCATCACACCGACCTACTTCGACTCATCGGCTGGCATCGAGGCTTCGACATCTCGGCTGGACCGGGGGCTTCTCCATCTCTTCATCAACCTATCCTAGAGACTTCGGAGTCACTAGCCGACCAGCTCCGTCATGTTAGCTGGACCGAGGGCTTTGCCTTGGCGAGCCAACCTTTGCCAGCATCGCCATACCGTCGCTTTATCGCCATTCAGGCAATGGGTGTGCGGATCGAGTCCCAATTTTGGGAATCACCTTTCTTCGGATTGCTACAACAAATAAACCAGGTGCTATTAATCCTAGTATTTTTTGCTTGTTTGGGTTTATTATTCCCAAGGAATTATTACTCTGGTTTGTCCATCATCTTTACACAGGTCTATCAAATGATGGCCGCATTAACGACGGTTGCATGGTGGTTCGGTCAATTTCCGTACATAGTCCGGCGAACGCCGCATCCGGAACTCGGACCGACCTGTGAATTCAGGCTTTGCCACGCCTTTACCGCATCACGCCGACGCCCTGCATCAACATTGACTTCGGCGCCAGGCCATATTTCTTCTATTACTCACTTTGCATAAATTATTTATTATGCAATGATTTATTATTATTATTATTATTATTACTATTATCTTCGGTTTGCACTATTTTTTGCGCACAGGAAAATGATCCGGGGACTTCGTCGTCACTCTACCGGTCTGCATTGACCGTGCTATGTCACCACTTCGGCATGTCGAGCTCTCCGCTCCGCCACCTCGGGACCGGCTTGGGGGATGGAACCTTGTCCCGCATCAAGCTCGGACCGCGTCGTCACTGCCGAACACATTAACCAGCTAAGTCGCTTTCATGCTCAAAGTTTTAATTTTTAAACTTGTGTTCGGTTCGACCAAGCATTATACTTTTTTGGAAAAAAGTTGCTTGTAAAAAATTTCCTTGTCCAAACTTTGTTTGTGACACACATATTCAAATACCCCATTTATTTGGGGGCTTCCTTTATGAAGCTTTTCCTCTTGCAGATGATTATACTTGTACGGCTTCGTTCCTTGTTCGTGTATTACGCCACAATATGCACCATATTGACTTAAGCGATTTGCAAGCTGGGTTGCCTGGCTCCTATGCTTACCCCTACATTCCCGATTGTTCGGCTAGGGAGTAAAGGGAGCACCTCTGCGATTGTCATGACCGGGTCCTCCGAGCTCTGACCTCAGACTAGGTGAAGTCGAAAGCTAGTGCTCTTATTGTTTTCAATCATGGTCGGCACACAACGGAACTCATAAGTACAAAAAATCTATTGCACAAGTCTCATAGTAATAATTAGCACCGAAGAAAGGTATCGGTGGGGGTACTATTTTCTTCGAAGATGCTTCTTACACTTCGTCTGTAATATAGCATAAGTTCCCTGAGCGCGCTTTGTCTGTTACAGCCTTATGGCCCGGTTGCCTGGTTATCGGAAACACTGTCGATATTCTTGACAGGTGGAGTACATAACACTTTTCGGTCCTGGACCGAAGAGGGAGAAGCCGACGGTCGGTTAAGACGCGTTTAAAGTTCGGTTGAACAAAGATATGATATAAGTACTTCGGTACATACAATCATTATACATAAAATCTTTTACCCAAGTCACTCGGGGGATCTTAAAATTTATATGAGCTATTTTATAGTAAATTTGTTTTCTTCTTGGTCATTGCAAAGTCTTTTTCTATTGCTCCTTTTTCGACGTGAGTGTGTGGTCAATAGCCAGATAACCCATTTTATCTCTAGTGACCACTCGAGTTTAGTTCGCTAAACTGGTCTAACAAGAAGCACTCCGCCTTCAGGATAGGAGGTTGCAGCCGTAGGCTGACCCGCTTGAAGTCTTGAGATCGATGTGTAATATTAATGCACGACAGAAGCACGATTTTTTTCCCAATTTTCGGATTGGCACTGAACACTTGATCTTGTTTGGACGTCAAGTTTTTACTGACGTTTTTTTGGTTTTCCAAGCTTATGGCACTTTTAAACTATTTGTGTGTTTTCAGCACAAGTCTCGTAGTGCAATGCCAGACACCTTTATAGATTCGGCAAAAACATTCTCGGATCTCACTATATATGCATTGGTTTCGAATTGTGTCTTCGGTCAATAGTTGGGTTGCCCGGCTCCTGCGCTTGCCTCCTATGTTGTGCTTTGTTCGGCTAGGTGTGCAAAGGGAGAACCACTTGATTGTGCTTCCAGCTCAGATGGTTAAGCACCTCAGTGGAGAAAGCCGAAAACTGACTATCACAATAAGCGTAAACCGGTCAGCAATCTGATGACAGTGTTAAATGACGGGCCATTCATAACAATGGCCGAAGTGTTTACGGCTTGACCTCGACTGTCACCGGACACTACCGGGGGCTATTAACTGGCCTCCCAAACTAAATCCTCGATATTATGCTCTTACATTAGAGCTAAGGCTGCATGATCATGCTTAGCATGACAACCCAAAGAAAGGAACCGATAGCGGGACTATTTTCTTTGGAAGACATTTCTTATGTTAAACAGTAATATAACATACCTCTCTGCGTACCTTTGTTCATAAAACCGTATGGCCAGATTGCCTTGTTTGTCGTAAATCTTTGCCCTCATAAAGGCTTTATAAAGTAGGACAAACACTCCTCGGCTCCTGGCCGAGGAGGTGGAAGCCGATGGTCGGTCAACAAAGTTTTGTACAATGCGGATCCGAGCATTAATGACGTAAAGTACTTGGATACATAGAGTCATTACACATAATTTGTGATTTTACTATGGATATTGATCCTTAATTCGGCCACCCGTGCCTGCATTAAGGCTCGGGGGCTACTTGGCTTCGGGCTTATTATTTACAAATATTAAAGGGGCACATCGATCCCCTGATCTGGTGTTGCCACCCGACCAGTGTCTCGGGGGCTACTGCATTGGCAATCCAGTGCAGAAAATTTAAGTGCAATATAGTTTCTGAGGAGATTTTGATCCTCAGGTTGGTCGGCCGCACCCAACCTGAGTCTCCAGGATTGAGCACGCCGCTTTTAGTGTCCCGAAGTATTCTGCCGAGCTAGGACTTGATCCTCGGGCCGATTTTGCAAATCAACCTGAGCCTCAGCAGTTATTGGGATCAGCGGTCTTATGTCATCCTTCAGGTGCATGTCGGGATTTAGACTGATACACATCTTGAGGGCTACCGGCTATATATCTCGGCAGAGAATAAATTGCACCAATCAAAAATATTGACAAAAAATCGGCCCACAGTCGGGGTGGTGCACCACCTCGAAAGCAGTCCGGCATAAAGCTCGGGCGCTAGTGGCTGGCTCCATAGAGGGCATTTCCGGCATTAAGCTCGGCTAAACTCCTTTAACCTTTTTGAACCAAGGTGATTTATGACAGTCCGGCATTGGAGCTCGGATATAGTCCGACGTTGGAGCTCGGATACATTCTGGCGTTAGAGCTCGGAAGTGGTCCGACATTGGTGCTCGGCTGCAAAAGATACCTCGAATGCAGTCCAGCGTTAGAGCTCGGACGCAAGAGGACACTGCCTCCTGGGAACAACTTCAAACCCGAGGTGTGGCATAAAAATAACAAGGCATTGATAAAGGCCGGAAACTTAAAGGGGCTCCTCGGATACCCGACGTGTAAACTCATCGAATGAATTTCGGTGATCCTCAAGATCGAAGGTGGGAAGATTTGTTGAACCAATTTCCAAGACCGACAACCGAAGATGAAGAACAGTTTGGAAGAATCGGGGAGCGTCTCTAACTTGAAGACCGGTTCAGGGGGCTACTGACGGTGTCCTGGACTAGGGGGTACTCACCACATCATCTCCCGATCTGTTATATTGGGCTGAGGACCCCCATGGCCGTATACTCATGGGCCAGTTCGGACAGCTGCCGCATACATGGAAGATTCTACAAGACTGGGTGATCAAGACAAGGACTCCTCCCCACCGGCGTATTCGGCTAGGACTCTTGTTATCCTAGGCCTCTGGTGCATTATATAAACCGAGGCCAGGCTAGTCGATAGATCATATACAACAACAATCATACCATAGGCTAGCTTCTAGGGTTTAGCCTCTACGATCTCGTGGTAGATCAACTCTTGTAACACTCATATCATCAATATCAATCAAGCAGGACGTAGGGTATTACCTCCATCAAGAGGGCCCGAACCTGGGTAAACATCGTGTCCCCTGCCTCCTGTTACCACCTGCCTTAGACGCACAGTTCGGGACCCCCTACCCGAGATCCGCCGGTTTTGACACCGACAACACTCTTGAGATCACTCGACAGCTCATTTGACACCCTGGCCTTGATGATTCAAGGACACCCTGACTTCAAGACTCTCGATCCGTCTGACATACTTGAAAGGATCAACACATATGAGTCCCAGCTATCTGAGAAAAGAGATATCTATGGTCCCAACTATGGCCGAGCTCGCGCTTTGAAGGCAAAGGCTGTTTCCTCATCTAAAGAAGAATCTGACTGTAGTTCTAAGGATCCTGAAGACATTGGAAAAGAACTTTCCATGCTCGTGAAGAAGTTCCAAAGGTTCACCCGGAAGAAAGGCTCCAGACAGTCTTCAAGATCCAGCTCAAGAAATGATGAAGCTTCCTCCCGTGACTACAAGAAGAGAATGTGCCACAAGTGCAAGAAACCCGGTCACTACATCTCTGAATGTCCTCAATGGGACAATGAGAAAAACAACAAGAAGAGCACGGAATATGATTCTGATGACAAGAAGAAGAAGAAATCCTCAAAGTCTTCTTCCAAGTCTTCGTCGAAGTCTTCATCACACAAGAAGACCTCATCTAGCAAGGGTCGTGTGTTTGTTGGCAAGGAAATGGATTCAGAGGAGGAGTCTGCATTTGAGGAGGTGGAGATGGAGTCTGAAGAGGAATCTGATTCAGGCGTGGCAAGCCTGGCTTTAGCTTCAGCATGTGTCACCAAGTCCATCTTCGATACTGAAGACGATGGCCTCTTCACCAACGCTGATGCTAACGAGGAAGACTCTGCTCCCACCTACTGCTTCATGGCACATGGTGCCAATGTAAACTCACGCAATGCTCACTATCAAACATCTATTGAAGACGACTCTGAATGTAAATCTAAACCTAGCTACAAAACACATGCTAAAATTGCAACACAGCAACAGACTGCTATGGAACATATTCAAGAACTGTTAGACAAAAGCGATGACCTGTTGGACGCGAAAATGACTCAAACTCAGTCCTTAATTGAAGACATTAAAAATCTTCATGTTAAGTACGAAGAACTTGAAAGTCGCCATGAAACGCTCTCAACTACTCATGAAAAGCTTTCCTACAATTATCTTTGTAGCGACCAGACCTCAACCAGTCTGATCTCTGTGCTTCAGTGTCATCCCTGGATCAGTAATGCTGACACGCACAATACTTGAATGGATTTATAACAGAGTAGCAATCACACACTTATTACATCGAATGTCTCAAAAGAGAACTTATTACAATAAATATGGCTTAAGGCCATCTAATAGCGATAACAGCGGAAGGCTTGGAAGATAAGTGAGTCCATCAACTCCAACGGCATAACTGAGTATAGAACCACGACCTAAAAGGCACCTTACTCGTCGTCTGAAAAGTCTGCAACATGAACGTTGCAGCCCGAGACGGGTCAGCACATGGAATATGCTGGCAAAGTAATGATACGTCTCCAACGTATCTATAATTTTTGATTGCTCCATGCTATATTATCTACTGTTTTGGGCAATATTGGGCTTTATTATCCACTTTTATATTACTTTTGGGACTAACCTATTAACCGGAGGCCCAGCCCAGATTTGCTGTTTTATGCCTATTTCAGTGTTCCGAAGAAAAGGAATATCAAACGGAGTCAAAACGGAACGAAATCAACTGGAGAAGTTATTTTTGGAAGGAAACCTACCAGATAGACTTGGACCCTACGTCAGAAGATGAAGGAGGTGCTCACGAGGGTAAGGGCGCGCCCACCCCCCTGGGGCGCGCCCCCTGCCTCGTGGCCTCCCCTTCGGTCCACCGACGTACTCCTTTCACCCATATATACCTACATATCGTAAAACTTCCAGAACAGAGATTAGATCAGGAGTTCCGCCGCCAGAAGCCTCCGTAGCCACCAAAAGCCAATCTAGACCCGTTCCGACACCCTGCCGGAGGGGGGAATTCTTCTTCGGTGGCCATCTTCATCATCCCGGTGCTCTCCATGACGAGGAGGGAGTAGTTCTCCCTCGAGGCTGCGGGTATGTACTAGTAGCTATGTGTTTGATCTCTCTCTCTCTCTCGTGTTCTTGAGATGATACGATCTTGATGTATCGCGAGCTTTTCTATTATAGTTGGATCTTATGTTTCTCCTCCCCCTCTTCTCTCTTGTAATGAATTGAGTTTCCCCTTTGGAGTTATCTCATCGGATTGAGTCTTCAAAGATTTGAGAACACTTGATGTATGTCTTGCCGTGGATATCTATGGTGACAATGGGATATCACGTGATTCACTTGATGTATGTTTTGGTGATCAACTTGCGGGTTCCGCCCATGAACCTATGCATAGGGGTTGGCACACGTTTTCGTCGTGATTCTCCGGTAGAACTTTGGGGCACTCTTTGAGGTCCTTTGTGTTGGTTGAATAGATGAATCTGAGATTGTGTGATGCATATCGTATAATCATGCCCACGGATACTTGACGTGACATTGGAGTATCTAGGTGACATTAGGGTTTTGGTTGATTTGTATCTTAAGGTGTTATTCTAGTACGAACTCTAGGGCTGTTTGTGACACTTATAGGAATAGCCCAACAGATTGATTGGAAAGAATAACTTTGAGGTGGTTTCGTACCCTACCATAATCTCTTCGTTCGTTCTCCGCTATTAGTGACTTTGGAGTGACTCTTTGTTGCATGTTGAGGGATAGTTTTATGATCCAATTATGTTAGTATTGTTGAGAGGACTTACACTAGTGAAAGTATGAACCCTAGGCCTTATTTCCTATCATTGCAATACCGTTTATGCTCACTTTTATCATTCGTCACCTTGCTGTTTTTATTATTTCAGATTAGAAATACCTTTATCTACTATCCATATACTACTTGTATCACCATTTCTTCGCCGAACTAGTGCACCTATACAATTTACCATTGTATTGGGTGTGTTGGGGACACAAGAGACTTGTTGTTATTTGGTTGCAGGGTTGCTTGAGAGAGACCATCTTCATTCTATGCCTCCTACGGATTGATAAACCTTAGGTCATCCACTTGAGGGAAATTTGCTACTGTCCTACAAACCTCTGCACTTGGAGGCCCAACAACGTCTACAAGAAGAAGGTTGTGTAGTAAACATCAAGCTCTTTTCTGGCGCCATTGCCGCGGAGGTTAGCGCTTGAAGGTATATCTTTAGATCTTGCAATAGAGTCTTTTAGTTTCTTGTTTTATCACTAGTTTAGTTTATAAAAAAACTATAAAAAAATGGAATTGAGTTTGTCTCATATGCTTCACCTTTTTAATATCTTTCGTGAGTATGATGGAAAGGAAAATTGTGCTCAAGTGCTATAAGAAGAAATCTATAAAATGTTTGGCACTAAATATTTGAATTATGAGCATGATTGCAATGTTGTTAGTACGAATTCTTTGAATATCCATGATGCTAATGATGATTGCACTAGTTATGATGAAAATGCCTCCTATAAACATGTCAATTTTTGTGGAGTAGATTGGGTTTGCAAGTACACACCAAATAGGGAAGATAGATATTGTAAGAGGCACAAGTACTTAGAAACCAAATTGTTGCAAGAAGAGCTAGATGAATGTGCTGAAAATTTATCTTTTCTTAGCCCTACTTGTGAACTTTGCAATGAACGTGATCATTTTAGTACCCAATGCAAATTGTTTCATGAGCGTATCGTGTCCAAAAATTGTGATGACTTGATTTCCCTTGCACATCATAATGAACTTAGTTTGCTCTTGGCTTATGAAGAAATTAAACGTAGAACTAAGGATATTCCAAAATTTGTCCTTGAAAAAGTTCTTAATTTTAATCTATAAGAAATTTATATGTATTGTGCGGTGAATTGCATTGAAAATCCTTATATTGCCAATTACATAAAGAAAAGAAAACAAATAGAGGATGAAGAGAATACTAATGAAAGGGAAGGGACTTCCCAATATCCTCCTATTATTTCTTATGATGAATCAGGTAATTAGGAGGAGCTTTCTATCCAACCAATTTCATTAATAAGGAGCTCCAAAAAGAGGATTGAACCCACACATGATATGGTGAAGAAGAAGAAAAGAAAAAGGAAGAGAGGTAAAAAGGTATCTCTCCCAAATAAAGTTACTTCTATTATTGTTGTGCCTCATGAAAATGAAGATGATACACTTGATGATGATCTCGTTATGCCTATTGCTTGTTTTGATGATTGTGATTGGGAAGATAATGATACTTCTTATGATCTTGAAAATCTTTTTGGTACTTGCTTGGAAGAATATAATAATTGCTATACTATCGGTGCTATCTATACTATTAATGATGAGAGTGATTATGCTTATGATATGAAAAGGACCAAGCTTGGGGATGCTATGTTTGGTGAAGATGATGTTTTTAGAATATATTTGCTGCAATTAATGTTTGTCCCAAGCTTGGGGATGCTATGTTTAATGAAGATGATACTTTTATTCTCCCAAGTTTTGATATGCAAATTTATAATGATGATAGCATGCCTCCTACCTATGATGATTATTGTGATGATACTTATGCTATAAAAAGTAGTGATTATATTTATAAAACTTGTCATAATTATGATTACCCCTTCACTGAACATTACTCTTTTAATGTGGAAACAATTTATAGTATTCGAGTCTCTTATGATACTCCCACTATCCCGGATGAGAAGAATTTTGCTTATGTGGAGAGCAATAAAATTTCTATGCTTGTAGATCATGAAAAGAATACTTTAGGTGCTGGTTATATTTTTGAATTCATTCATGATGCTACTGAAAATTATTATGAGGGAGGAACATATGCTTGTAGGAATTTCAATAATATCAAGTTTCCTCTCTATGTGCTTAAAGTTTTGAAGTTATGCTTGTTTTGCCCTCCTATGCTAGTTGATTATTGTTCCCACAAGTTGTTTGATCACAAAATCCCTATGCATAGGAAGTGGTTTAGACTTAAATGTGCTAGTCATATTCTTCATGATGCTCTCTTTATGTTTCAATTCTTATCCTTTATGTGAGCATCATTGAAATCATCATGCCTAGCTAGGGGCATTAAACGATAGCGCTTGTTGGGAGGCAACCCAATTTTATTTTTGTACCTTGATTTTTGTTCCTGTTTAGTAATAAATAATTCATCTAGACTCTGCTTAGATGTGGTTTTACGCTTTTAATTAGTGTTTGTGCCAAGTAGAACCTTTGGGAAGACTTGGGGAAAGTCTTGTTGATCATGCTGTAAAAAACAGAAACTTTAGCGCTCACGAGAACTGCTGCCATTTTTATTTGGAGAGTGCTATTTAGTTAATTCTTTTTGCATATAATTAATAGATAAATTACTCAGGTCCAGCAAATTATTTGAGAATTTTATGAGTTCCAGAAGTATACGTTTGATCCATATGACTCTAGACTGTTCTGTTTTTGATAGATTCTGTTTCCGTGTGTTGTTTGCTTATTTTGATGAATCTATGGCTAGTAAAATAGTTTATAAACCATAGAGAAGTTGGAACACAGTAGGTTTAACACCAATATAAATAAATACTGATTTCATTACAGTACCTTGAAGTGGTGTTTTATTTTCTTATACTAACAGAGCTTACGAGTTTTTTGTTAAGTTTTGTGTTGTGAAGTTTTCAAGTTTTGGGTAAGGATTCGATGGACTATGGAATAAGGAGTGGCAAGAGCCTAAGCTTGGGGATGCCCAAGGCACCCGAAGGTAAAATTCAAGGATAGCCAAGAGCCTAAGCTTGGGGATGCCCCGGAAGGCATCCCCTCTTTCGTCTTCGTTCATCGGTAACTTTACTTGGAGCTATATTTTTTCGCCACATGATATGTATTTTGCTTGGAGCGTCATTTTATTTTATTTAGCTTTGCTTGCTGTTTAATAAAACACCAAGATATGAAATTATTAAATGGGATAGTCTTCACTGTAACACCCCGGATGTAACTTTCCCAATTTGTACTCCAACTCTTGCCGTTTCCGACGTTAAGTTATTTTATTTCCTCGGGTTCGGGTTTTTGCCTCCGTGTGTTGTTGTCGTTGTCATGCATCTCATATCATGTCATCATGTGCATTGCATTTGCATACGTGTTCTTCTCATGCATTCGAGCATTTTCCCCGTTGTCTGTTTTGCATTCCGGCGCTTCGTTCTCCTCCGGTGGCCATTTCTAGCTTTCTTTCGTGTGTGGGGATTAAACATTTCCGGATTGGACCGAGACTTGCCAAGCAGCCTTGGTTTACTACCGGTAGACCACCTATCAAGTTTCGTATCATTTGGACTTCGTTTGATACTCCAATGGTTAACCGAGGGACCGAAAAGGCCTCGTGTGTGTTGCAGCCCAATGCCCCTCCAATTTGGCCCAAAACCCACCTAAGCCTTCTCCATCATCTAGGTCGTTCGATCACGATCGTGTGGCCGCAAACCACACCTCATTTGGACTCTCCTAGCTCCCTCTATGCCTATATAAAGGCCTCTCCCCGAAAATCCCGGATCCCCTCCTCTTCTAACCCTAAAAAAAAATCCACCGCGCGCAGCCGGACAAAATTGCCGCTGACGGAC
>NC_057803.1:161679048-161687993 GCF_018294505.1 Triticum aestivum | reverse complement strand
TCCCCCTCCTCCGGCGTCATCCCCGCCACCGGTGAGTAGTGCCCCGGCCATCCTCGAAATCCGCGCCCGGCCAGATCTGAGATCTGTTTTTTTTTTCGGGTTGACTTTTCTCAGAAAACCCTAATCCATGTGCCTATCTTCATCATGCTATAACTCCGCATCCGTAGCTCCGATTCATGCATATAGCATATCAAAATGTTCATCTCAGAGAGTACATCATTTCATTCCATTGCATCATTTTCATTTGAGTTCATCTTGATGCCCGAAATGCTGTTAGAAGGAGGCTACTTGAGATAATTGTCAGATCTGCTACTCCATTTAGGTTTCTGTCATTTTTGCCATGATTATTGTGTGCATGATATGCCCTGATGTTCTACATATGTTTTGTTAAGGGTTTTGTCATCTTTCCAGAGGTGCAACCCATGTATTTTTGTGATGTGTGTGGTGACTAGCACAAGCGTGCAAAGTGGTGCACTTGCTAATTCTGTTTTCAGGGACTTAGCATTTCCAATAAGTCCTTGATCTGTTTATCTCATGATGCCATATGTTCATGTTGTTTCCTAGTGATCCGTGCCTCTTTTGAGGATGATCAGTAAGGATGTTTTGTTAATATTGTAGTGCTCTATCCATCCATGTTTTTGTTTGCAATTATGGAGCACCCTAGCTTGAGTCAATTGAGCTCTACTTTTGCTACTTTGTGAATCTGGGAAGATTGTCAACTTGTTTGCAATTTTGTCGATGATGTTGTAGTTGATCCGTGCATGCTATGCTATTGTTCTTGCCATGTCTAGCTTGCATTTTGTGTGTTCTTAATGAATGTATGCTTGTCTTGCCATGACTTGCACCATAATGAGTGCATCGAGCTCGTAAACATGCCTACTTGAGTTATGTTTCAGCATGTGCCAGTTTTCACTAAGTCTGTGATCTGGTTATGTTTTTGCTATGTTCGCATGCTTGCAATTGTATTTTCTGATCCCTTTTGGCTCAAGGTCACTAAGGGACTTTTGTTAAGCTCTTGAGTAGCTCCATGCCATGCTTTACTTTGCCATGTTCAGGTCCTGTAGCATGCAGTTTTGTTGCTCCGAAGAGTGCTACCTGATTTGAAATTCCAGACAAGTGTTAATTTCACTAAGTCTGAGATCTGTTTGCCATATGCATTTTTGCCATGCTTGTTTGAACCTGTTAATGGATGAATTGGTCGTAGCTTAGTGCTAGACTTCTGTTAAGCATCTTGAATGCATCCCTGCCATGTATTTTGTTGTCATGTTTGGGTGCTTTAGCATGTTCATCTCATTGCATTTAGATGACTACTTGCTGTAATCGCAGACCGGTGACATTTTTGAATCGCTTGCCATTTCCAAACCGTAACTCCGATTCCGGCGTTCTTTATATCGTTTTCAAGCGATTTCATCTCATCTTTCCAGTGGCACACTTGGATTCCCAAGTTAAGGCAAGGTTCTTGCATTTCCTGTCATATCTTGCATATGCATCCCGCATCGCATCTCGCATAGCATATCATCTTTGCATCGTCTTGTTTGGTCCTTGCACGTGGTTGATTGTGTCCTTGTTGCTTGTTTGTTTTGTTTGGGTAGAGCCGGGAGACGAGTTTGCTAACGAGGAGCCCGTTGAGTTTGCTTTCGAGGATCCAGCCAACTCTGACAACTGTGCAGGCAAGATGATCATACCCTCGAAATCACTACTATCTTTGCTATGCTAGTTTGCTCGCTCTTTTGCTATGCCAATGCTATGATGCCTACCATTTGCTTTCAAGCCTCCCAAATTGCCATGTCAAACCTCTAACCCACCATGTCCTAGCAAACCGTTGATTGGCTATGTTACCGCTTTGCTCAGCCCCTCTTATAGCGTTGCTAGTTGCAGGTGAAGATTGAAGGCCGTTCCTTGTTGGAACATTTATTTACTTGTTGGGATATCATTATATTGCTATGTTATCTTAATGCATCTATATACTTGGTAAAGGTTGGAAGGCTCGGCCTCTCGCCTAGTGTTTTGTTCCACTCTTGCCGCCCTAGTTTCCGTCATATCGGTGTTATGTTCCCGGATTTTGCGTTCCTTACGCGGTTGGGTTATAATGGGAACCCCTTGATAGTTCGCCTTGATTAAAGCTTTTCCAGTAATGCCCAACCTTGGTTTTACCATTTGCCACCTACCTCTTTTTCCCTTCGGTTTCCGGAGCCCGAGGGTCATCTTATTTAACCCCCCGGGCCAGTGCTCCTCTGAGTGTTGGTCCGAACTGAGCTGCCTGCGGGGACACCTCGGGGAAACTTGAGGGTTGGTTTTACTCGTAGCTAGTCTCATTTGAGTGTGCCCTGAGAATGAGATATGTGCAGCTCCTATCGGGATTTGTCGGCACATTCGGGCGGTGTGGCTGGTCTTGTTTTAACCTGTCGAAGTGTCTTGAATAACCGAGATACTGAGTCTGATCGGAACGTCTTGGGAGGAGGTCTATTCCTTCATTGACCGTGAGAGCTTGTCATGGGCTAAGTTGGGACTCCCCTGCAGGGATTTGAACTTTCGAAAGCCGTGCCCGCGGTTATGGGCAGATGGGAATTTGTTAATGTCCGGTTGTAGATAACTTGAACCTTAAATTAATAAAATGAATCAACTGATTGTGTTACCGTGATGGCCTCTTCTCGACGGAGTCTGAGAAGTGGACACGGTGTTGGAGTAATGTTTGCGCAGGTTGCTCTCTAGTTTCTCGCTCGAGCTTTGCCTCCTCTTCTCGCTCTCTTTTGCGAATAAGTTAGCCACCATACTTGCTAGTCGCTTGCTGCAGCTCCACATATTTTACCTTACCATACCTATAAGCTTAAATAGTCTTGATCGCGAGGGTGCGAGATTGCTGAGTCCCTGTGGCTCACAGATTACTATTACACCAGATGCAGGGCCTGATGATTCCACTCTAGGAGATGCGTTTGAGCTCAAGTGGGAGTTCGACGAGGACTCTCAACGTTACTATGTTTCCTTTCCCGATGATCAGTAGTGGTGCCCAGTTGGGGGTGATCGGGACCGTGTCGCTTGTTGGGTTCTCTTTTATTTTGGCGCCGTAGTCGAGCCATGAGTGTTTGGATGATGTAATGTTATTTATGTACTTGATTGACGTGGCGAGTGTAAGCCAACTATGTTATCTCCCCTTTATTAATTATATTACATGGGATGTTGTGAAGATTGCCTAACTTGCGACATATGCCTTCAATGCGATTATGCCTCTAAGTCGTGCCTCGACACGTGGGAGATATAGTCGCATCGAGGGTGTTACATTCACATAGTTGCATAATTATTTGACTACTCATTGATATTCACTTATATCTTTCGGAGTAGTTTGTTGTTTGCTCTAGTGCTTCACTTATATCTTTTAGAGCATGATGGTAGTATTATTTTGAAGAAATAGATGAACTCTCATGCTTCACTTATATTATTTTGAGAGTCTTAAATAGCATGGTAATTTGCTTAAAATCCTAATATGCTAATCATAAAAGATTTGTAAGAATTCTTATGAGTGTGTTGAATACTAAGAGAAGTTTGATGATTGATGATTGTTTTGAGATATGGAGGTAGTGATATCAAAGTTGTGCTAGTTGAGTAGTTGTGAATTTGAGAAATACTTGTGTTGAAGTTTGCAAGTCCCGTAGCATGCACGTATGGTAAACGTTATGTAACAAATTTGAAACATGAGGTGTTATTTGATTGTCCTCCTTATGAGTGGCGGTCGGGGACGAGCGATGGTCTTTTCCTACCAATCTATCCCCCTAGGAGCATGCGCGTAGTACTTTGGTTTTTGATGGCTTGTAGATTTTTTCAATAAGTATATGAGTTCTTTATGACTAATGTTGAGTCCATGGATTATACGCACTATCACCCTTCCATCGTTGCTAGCCTCTTCGGTACCGTGCATTGCCCTTTCTCACATTGAGAGTTGGTGCAAACTTCGCCGGTGCATCCAAACCCCGTGATATGATACGCTCTTTCACACATAAACCTCCTTATATCTTCCTCAAAACAGCCACCATACCTACCTATTATGGCATTTCCCTAGCCATTCCGAGATATATTGCCATGCAACTTTCCACCGTACCGTTCTTCATGACACATTCATCATTGTTATATTGCTTAGCATGATCATGTAGTTGACATAGCATTTGTGGCAAAGCCACTATTCATAATTCTTTCATACATGTCACTCTTGATTCATTGCATATCCCGGTACACCGCCGAAGGCATTCATATAGAGTCATATCTTGTTCTAGTATCGAGTTGTAATCATTGAGTTGTAAATAAATGGAAGTGTGATGATCATCATTCAATAGAGCATTGTCCCAAAAAAAAGATAAAGGCCAAAGAAAAAAAGGCCCAAAAAATATAAAAAAGAGAAAAAAATAAAAATAAAGAGAAAATAAAAAGGGGCAATGCTACTATCCTTTTTCCACACTTGTGCTTCAAAGTAGCACCATGTTCTTCATATAGCGAGTCTCATATATAGTGCTTCAAAGTAGCACCATGTTCTTCATATAGAGAGTCTCTTGTTTTGTCATTTTCATATACTAGTGGGAATCTTTCATTATAGAACTTGGCTTGTATATTCCAATAATGGGCCTCCTCAAGTGCCCTAGGTCTTCGTGAGCAAGCAAGTTGGATGCATACCCACTTAGTTTCTTTTGTTGAGCTTTCATACATTTATAGCTCTAGTGCATCCGTTGCATGGCAATCCCTACTCCTCGCATTAACATCAATCGATGGGCATCTCCATAGCCCATTGATTAGCCTCATTGATGTGAGACTTTCTCCTTTTTTTCTTCTCCACATAAACCCCATCATCATATTCTATTCCACCCATAATGCTATATCCATGGCTCACGCTCATGTATTGCGTGAAGGTTTATAAGTTTGAGATTATTAAAGTATGAAACAATTGCTTGGCTTTTCATCGGGGTTGTGCATGATGAGAGCATTCTTGTGTGACGAAAATGAAACATGACTAAACTATATGATTTTGTAGGGATAAACTTTCTTTGGCCATGTTATTTTGAGAAGACATAATTACTTAGTTAGTATGCTTGAAGTATTATTATTTTTATATCAAAATGAACTTTTGTCTTGAATCTTTCGGATCTGAATATTCATATCACAAGTAGGAAGAATTACATTGAAATTATGCCAACTAGCATTCCACATCAAAAATTATCTTTTTTTATCATTTACTTACTCGAGGACGAGCAGGAATTAAGCTTGGGGATGCTTGATACGTCTCCAACGTATCTATAATTTTTGATTGCTCCATGCTATATTATCTACTATTTTGGGCAATATTGGGCTTTATTATCCACTTTTATATTACTTTTGGGACTAACCTATTAACCGGAGGCCCAGCCCAGATTTGCTGTTTTTTGCCTATTTCAGTGTTTCAAAGAAAAGGAATATCAAACGGAGTCGAAACGGAATGAAATCAACTAGAGAAGTTATTTTAGGAAGGAAACCTACCGGATAGACTTGGACCCTACGTCAGAAGATGAAGAAGGTGCTCACGAGGGTAGGGGGCGCGCCCACCCCTTGGGGCAAGCCCCCTGCCTCGTGGCCTCTCCTTAGGTCCACCGACGTACTCCTTTCACCCATATATATACCTACTTATCGTAAAACTTCCAGAACAGAGATTAGATCGGGAGTTCCACCGCCAGAAGCCTCCGTAGCCACCAAAAGCCAATCTAGACCCGTTCCGGCACCCTGCCGGAGGGGGGAATCCTTCTCCGGTGGCCATCTTCATCATCCCGGTGCTCTCCATGACGAAGAGGGAGTAGTTCTCCCTCGGGGCCGAGGGTATGTACTAGTAGCTATGTGTTTGATCTCTCTCTCGTGTTCTTGAGATGATACGATCTTGATGTATCGTGAGCTTTGCTATTATAGTTGGATCTTATGTTTCTCCTCCCCCTCTTCTCTCATGTAATGAATTGAGTTTCCCCTTTGGAGTTATCTCATCGGATTGAGTCTTTAAAGATTTGAGAACACTTGATGTATGTCTTGCTGTGGATATCTGTGGTGACAATGGGATATCACGTGATTCACTTGATGTATGTTTTGGTGATCAACTTGCGGGTTCCGCCCATGAACCTATGCATAGGGCTTGGCACACGTTTTCATCGTGATTCTCCGGTAGAACTTTGGGGCACTCTTTGAGGTCCTTTGTGTTGGTTGAATAGATGAATATGAGATTGTGTGATGCATATCATATAATCATGCCCACGGATACTAGAGGTGACATTGGAGTATCTAGGTGACATTAGGGTTTTGGTTGATTTGTACCTTAAGGTGTTATTCTAGTACGAACTCTAGGGCTGTTTGTGACACTTATAGGAATAGCCCAACGGATTGATTGGAAAGAATAACTTTGAGGTGGTTTCGTACCCTACCATAATCTCTTTGTTCGTTCTCCGCTATTAGTGACTTTGGAGTGACTCTTTGTTGCATGTTGAGGGATAGTTTTATGATCCAATTATGTTAGTATTGTTGAGAGGACTTACACTAGTGAAAGTATGAACCCTAGGCCTTATTTCCTATCATTGCAATACCATTTACGCTCACTTTTATCATTCGTTACCTTGCTATTTTTATTATTTCAGATTACAAATACCTTTATCTACTATCCATATACCACTTGTATCACCATCTCTGCGCCGAACTAGTGCACCTATACAATTTACCATTGTATTGGGTGCGTTGGGGACACAAGAGACCCTTTGTTATTTGGTTGCAGGGTTGCTTGAGAGCGACCATCTTCATCCTACGCCTCCTACAGATTGATAAACCTTAGGTCATCCACTTGAGGCAAATTTGCTACTGTCCTACAAACCTCTGCACTTGGAGGCCCAACAACGTCTACAAGAAGAAGGTTGTGTAGTAGATATCAAGTAACACATAAAGAGTATTGAAAGATGAGGAGTCAGAAATGAGAAGAGTGAGTAGTGATCTAGGGCTTTAGCTTAGTGGTCATGTCCTACAGTCAGCGTGTGCTCTGATACCATTTTGTAGCGACCAGACCTCAAACAGTCTGATCTCTGTGCTCCAGTGTCATCCCTGGATCAGTAATGCTGACACCACACAGTACTCGGAGGCTTTATAGCAGAGTAGCAATCACACACTTATTACATCGAGTGTCTCCATAGAGAACTTATTACAATAAATATGGCTTAAGGCCATCTAATAACGATAACAGCGGAAGGCTTGGAAGATAAGTGAGTCCATCAACTCCAAAGGCATCACTGAGTATAGAATCACGACCTAAAAGGAACCTTACTCGTTGTCTGAAAAGTCTGCAACATGAATGTTGCAGCCCGAAACGGGTCAGCACATGGAATATGCTGGCAAAGTAACACATAGAGAGTAATGAAAGAATAAGGCTATACTACATGCATATATGGCTAGTGGAAAGCTCTATGGTTACAGTTTCGCGTAAAGCCAAGTTTTCCCTACTGCAAAGGAATAAATTTTATTTAACTATCATGGTGGTTGTTAAACATTGAGAGTGTAGACACCCTCTCAATCCCAATTAAGCATCATATATAAATCCCAACAATATTAATTAGAGTAACATGATGAGATTCACATGATAATCCAAGTACTAGATACTCAAGACGTCCATAACCGGGGACACGGCTAACCATGATTAGTTTATACACTCTGCAGAGGTTTGCGCACTTTTCCCACAAGACTCGATCTCCTCCGTTGGGATTCTTGCACTACATGGTGTTTGAGAAATGGATGACCGAGACATAGTCTTTCAGAAGCGCTAGCACCTTACGAACGGGTAGACCGTTACACCTACTTTCCCCTACATCTGCTAGTCTACCACTATAAGAGTTCGCACGACTTAATCAACTATGCTAGAGCCCATAGTAGCTTGTGGTTGCACACGGAAGTTTCTAGTATGAATAATCTCATGATCCCTTTGAGCCTGGGTGGCGGTCCATAAAGAAAAACAGGCAATCGCTGGAATACCCAGGTGCCTCAATCCACCCAGATGCGTGTTTAAGTTGCCACCTTAAATAAACCATTAATTTAACAATCTCACATCTGTCATGGATACACTCACCCAATCCACGTCTACTAGCATAGCATGGTAATAAGCAAACGTAGAAGTAACTCCCAAAGGTTTGATAATATAACAGGTAATAGGTACTACCTCATCTACTCCCCAAAACCCACAATTTAATTAGATCCTAATCATGCAATTTTTGAGGATTGATCTAATGCAATAAAAACTAGGTAGTAGGAGGTATGATCAAAGTGTTACTTGCCTTGCTGACGATCCGCGAAACCTAGCGATTCGAAGTAGCAAGCGGCGCATTCCGGGTACTCTATCGCAAACAAACAAGCATACAATAAGTACTCAACTAATGCACAGGTAAAACTCAAATAAGAGGTCTAACCAGAAAGTTCAACTTAAGAACTTCGGTTTGCAAAAAGAATCAAATCGAACGAAGCAACGAAAGTCAAACGGCGAAAGAAACAAGCTTCGTTTACTAATCTGGATCTAGGTCAAATTTTACAGAGGCAAAACTTGTTTGAGTTGGTTAAATGGAAAGAGGGCTCTGAGATGAAACTCCAGGCGCTTGAATCGTCTGATTCCGATAAACGAGCGAAAAGTTATACTAGAACGAAAATCGGATCAGAAATCGCGATCCGAAATAATCGCGGAAAATCCGAGAAAAAGAAAAACGACGAACAGATTAACGAACAAACGTTCGTTTTCTGGAACTAAATGGTGAACGCGTTCGTTAAAATGAACGAACGAGTGAACGCTCGCTAAATAAACTAAACCGGAAAATAAACCGATCTAAATAAAAAAACAGATAAAAAACCGAACAAAAAACAGGCGGAAAACTGGCGGCGGCGGGGTCAACCTCGGCGATGGTGGCGGGGTCAGCGGGCGGGGCGGC
>NC_057803.1:161622279-161678545 GCF_018294505.1 Triticum aestivum | reverse complement strand
CGGGGTGGCGTCCGGCAGCGGCGGCGGCGTGGGGCGGCTAGGGTTAGGGTTAGGCGCGGGGTGGGTTTACGGGCTCGGGGCAGCTCCTTATAAAGGCCGGCCGGACAGAGTCCTCCGAATACGGCCCAAAGTCGGTTGCGCATTTTTTTAAATAATTACGTGCAGAAAAACAAATAAAAGAAATACTAAACGGACTCCAAAAATCCCGAAATAAATTTTCCCTGACTTCTAAAATCAAGACAAATAGGATGAACATTTATTTGGGGTCTAAATGCAATTTTGAAAAACACGCATTTTCCTAAATTCAAATAAAATAGCAAATAACTCCAAAATAAAATCTTATTTGATTTTATTATTAAATCCTCAATATTTCTTTATTTTGGGGAAGTCATTTTATTCCCTCTCTCATATTTTTATGATAGAAATAATTGAAGATAAAATAAATCAAATCAAATGATCCTATTTTCAAAATTTGAGAAAACTCAATTATGAAAATAACGAAATCCCCAACTCTCTCCGAGGGACCTTGAGTTGCGTAGAATTTCTAGGATCAAACCGAAAGCAAATAAAATATGATATGCAGTGATGATCTAATGTATAACATTCCAAATTGAAAATTTGGGATGTTACAAACCTACCCTCCTTAAGATGAATCTTTCCCTCGAGATTCGGGTTGGCTAGAAAATAGGTGAGGGTGGTCCTTTAGCAGTTCTTCCTCTCGCTCCCAGGTGGCTTCATCCTCGGTGTGGTGGCTCCACTGAACATTTTAAAACTTGATAACCTTACTGCGGGTGACTCGGCTGGCATACTCAAGAATCTTGACTGGTTTCTCCTCATAGGTCAAATCACTGTCCAACTAAATCGCTTCCAGCGGCACTATATCTCTCAGCGGTATATCAGCCATCTCTGCGTGGCACTTCTTCAACTGAGAAACGTGGAATACATTGTGAACTCCTGACAATTCTCCAGGCAATTCCAATTTGTAGGCTACTTCTCACATACGCTCCAAAACCTTGTATGATCCTACAAAACGTGGTGCTAACTTTCCCTTAACTCCAAAACGCTTAACTCCTCGAAGTGGAGATACTCGAAGATAAACTCGGTCTCTGACTTCGTAAACTGTCTCCTTGCGTTTAGAATCTGCATAGCTCTTCTGCCTAGACTGGGCTACCTTGAGCCTATCGCGAATCAATTTCACTTTCTGTTCAGACTCCTTAATCAAATCCGGTCCAAACAACTGGCGGTCTCCAACTTCATCCCACGACAATGGGGTCCTGCACCTCCTTCCGTACTAGGCTTCGAAAGGGGCCATCTTCAAACTGGATTGATAACTGTTGTTGTAAGAGAACTCTGCATATGGAAAATTATCGTCCCAACTAGATCCGTAATCTAGCGCGCAAGCTCTTAGCATATCCTCCAAAATCTGATTGGCTCTCTCGGTCTGTCCATCTGTCTGTGGATGAAAAGCTGTACTGAACTCTAGCCTGGTACCCAAAGTTTCATGCAACTCATTCCAGAACTTTGAGGTAAACTGGGTTCCTCTATCTGATACAATACTCCTTGGAACTCCATGCAGACATACGATCCTGGTCATGTATATCTTTGCCAACTTAGCACTGGTGTAGGTAGTCTTCACTGGGATGAAATGAGCTACCTTTGTCAAACGATCGACTACAACCCAAATCGAGTCATAGTCTGAACATGTTCTGGGCAATCCCGTAATAAAATCCATGCCTAGCTTATCCCACTTCCATTCAGGTATCGGCAATAGCTGTAACAATCCTGCTGGCTTCTGATGCTCTACCTTTACTCTCTGACATACATCACAAATTGCTACATATTCCGCAATATCCTTCTTCATTCCGGTCCACCAAAAAGTATCCTTCAAATCCAAATACATCTTGGTATTTCCTGGATGAATCGAATATGGTGTATCATGGGCCTCCTGCAGAATTAACTTCCTGATCTCCGGGTCATTGGGCACATAAACATGGTCTTCAAACCATAGGGTATCGTGCTCATCCTCACGAAATCCTTTAACTTTTCCTTTGCCCATCTTCTCCTTTATAGAGGCAACCTCCTTGTCAGTCTTCTGAGCTTCTCTGATCTTATCCATCAAAGTAGACTGAATCTCCAATGCTGCTACATAGCCTCTCGGAACTATCTCCAAACATAGCTCACGAAGGTCCTCAGCTAACTCCTTCGGTAAATCTCCTGTCATTAGTGTGTTGACATGGCTTTTACGGCTCAGCGCATCGGCTACTACGTTAGCCTTTCCGGGATGATAATGCAATCTCATATCGTAGTCCTTGATGAGCTCCAACCATCTCCTTTGCCTGAGATTTAGCTCCTTCTGTGTGAAAATATACTTCAAACTCTTGTGATTCGTGTACACTTCACAATGGTTTCCAATGAGAAAATGTCTCCAAGTCTTTAATGCATGCACTACGACTGCTAACTCCAAATCATGCATAGCATAATTTAACTCATGAGGCTTAAGCTGTCGTGAGGCATATGAAACAACTCTTCACTCCTGCATAAGCACTGCTCCAAGTCCTCGACATGAAGCGTCGCAATACACCTCATAATCCTTGTTCTGATCCGGCAAAATCAACACTGGTGATGTAACCAAACATTTCTTCAACTCCCGGAAACTGGCCTCACATTCCTCAGTCCATATGAACTTGGTATCCTTCTTCAACAACTCCGTCATAGGCTTCGCAATCTTCGAGAAATTTTCAATGAATCTCCGGTAGTATCCTGCAAGTCCAAGAAAACTCTGGATTTCCCCAACTGTTGTTGGGGCTTCCCAATTTGTCACAGTGTCAACCTTGGTGGGATCTACTGCTATACCTTCTCCGGATATAACGTGTCCGAGGAATCCAACTTCTTTCAACCAAAACTCACATTTGCTAAACTTGGCATATAACTGATGTTCTCTGAGCTTCTCAAGTACCAAACGCAAATGCTCCTTATGCTCCTCTTCATTCTTCGAGTAAACCAGAATATCATCAATGAACACTACGACGAACTTATCCAAAAACTCCATAAACACTTTGTTCATCATGTTCATAAAATAGGCAGGTGCGTTAGTCAGACCAGATGACATAACGGTATACTCGTACAGCCCATACCTAGTGGTAAAAGCCGTCTTAGGTATATCCTGTTCTCGAATCTTCAACTGATGGTATCCTGATCGTAGATCGATCTTGGATAATACCTTGGCTCCTTGCAATCGATCAAACAAATCACTGATCATCGGTAGTGGGTACTTGTTCTTGATTGTTACTTCATTCAATCCTCGATAATCGACAACCATTCTTAACGAGCCATCCTTTTTCTCCACTAGAAGTACTGGCGATCCCCAAGGTGAAGAACTTGGGAGAATATAACCTTTACCCAGTAACTCTTTAATCTGCTTCTTAATCTCCTCCAAATCCTTTGCGGGCATCCTGTATGGTCTCTTAGATATTGGCCATGTGCCTACCAAAAGCTCAATCAAAAACTCAATGTCTCTATCCGGTGGCATGCCTGGCAACTCCTTTGGAAATACATCAGGAATATCCTTTACCACCGGTACTTCCTCCTGTACAACTCCTGTTAGGGAATTTACTTGAGTCCTCTTAGGCACATGTCAGAATACATACTTGATCCTTCTTCTTTCTAGGGTGGTAAGCAAAATCGACTTACTAGCGCAATTGATGTTTCCTCCATACATCGACAGCCAATCCATACCCAGAATTACATCTAAACCTTGTGATTCCAAAATGATCAAATCCGAGGGAAACACATGCCTACCTATACCCAATGGCACTTGAAAACACCCTTGGCTGGCCATATACTCCGCTCCTGGTGAGCTTACTAGCATAGGTGTTCTAAGAACCTTAGTGGACAGGTTATACTTATCCACAAATCCCCGTGAGATGTATGAATGCGATGCATTAGTATCAAAAAGAACGATTGCAGTAAAAGACTTAACCAAAAACTTAACAATTACTGCATCTGGTTGCTCTTCAACCTCCTCCACGTTAACGTGGTTCACCTGTCCCCTATTGAAAGGGTTCGGCTTCTTCCCAGAGCTTCCATTGCCATTTCCAGTTTGGGATTCAGGACATTCATTGGCATAATGTCCGGTCTTCTAGCACTTAAAGCAAGTGACTTGGCTCAGGTCTCTCTTGGCTGGGGTTGATGGGTTGGTACGGTTCTGGCCATTGCTTCCTCCAGTCCCATTACCATTCTTGGGGCCATTATGATTATGCGAACTTCCTCCTCCATGGGTATGCTGAAAAGGTCCTCCCAGTTTAGGGGTAAAACGCGGCTTCTGCTGCGCTCCAAAATTGTACTTCCCTTGTCCATACTTCCTCTTACAGTTTTCAATCTGCTGCTGCTTCCCTTCAATCATAAGAGCGCGATCTACCAACTCCTGGTAGTTGTTGAAGCTTTCTACCATCAACTGCATGCTCAACTCATCATTCAGTCCTTCCAGAAACTTCTCCTGCTTAGCTGCATCCGTAGCAACGTCATCTGGGGCATAACGTGCTAGCTTACTAAAGTCATCCACATACTGGCCAGCTGTCCGTCCTCCTTGGTGCAAGTTGCGAAACTCACGCTTCTTCATGGCCATAGCTCCTGCTGAAACATGGGCAGTACGGAAAGCCTGCTGAAACTGGTCCCATGTGACAGTGTCGATAGGGTAAGTGGCTGTGAAATTCTCCCACCATGATGCTGCGGGTCCATCCAACTTATGTGCGGCAAATTTCACCTTTTCCACGTCGGTGCATCCTGCCATGGTAAACTCCCTTGCTGTCTTGCGGAGCCAATCATCTGCTACTATAGGCTCGATGCTACTGGAGAACACCGGCTGATTCAGCCTAAGAAAACGGGTTAAGTGATCAACAGGTGGTGGTGGTGGTGGTGGGTTGTTGTTGTTGTTCCCCTGATTCTGATTCTGGACTAGCAACTGCATCAACGTATTCTGCTGCTGGATCAACCGAGTGAGCTCCAGTGGGAAGGTAAATCCGGGGTCACGTCTCGGAGGCATCTGATGGGTTTAGAAAAGATGAGATTTAAGAATAGAGAGAGGTCTAGAGAGAAAACACTACCCATATGCACATGAGGCAAATGCAAACAATTCACTTCATTCAATCAAACAAGGGCATACAATCGGTCTAACTATCGCAAAAGTGCTCGGACTACTCTATTTACATGGGGGAATACTACTACTGATGGGGTGGTCTACTATCTGCTCCAGCTTCGTCAACATAGTCATCATCGCTATCGTCTGGGTCTGAGTCGGTGTCGTCGATGATGATGTGGTCTTCTGAGCGAATCTCCTTGGGTTCTTCATCTTCTTGTACTGGTGTAGGGTCTCCCATGAATATTCCGATCTTCTTGATCAGGTTGTCATTCTTCTCCACTAATACTTCGATTTCCTCCATGTAGTCTTCATGTGTAGCCTTGAGTTCTTCTTCTAGCTCCGTGATTCTTGTCCTCGCCTTCTTCAGATCTATCATGTCTGCGCACATCTGGTTCTCCTGATGTTGAATGTATTGGTTTAACTCCTGGATGAAAGTTGCGATTGATCTATCCTTCTTGGTGCCGATCATCTCCCAGTGCTCATCTCGGCGCCCACAAATCTGGTAGATAGTATCCTTGAGATCATTGCAATAAACTTCTCCAATACGTCCCATGGCAATGTGAGCTTCCATGCTCTTTCTGTTGGGTTTCGTAGTAATTTCAAAAAATTTCCTACGCACACGCAAGATCATGTGATGCATAGCAACGAGGGGAGAGTATTGTCTACGTACCCAACGCAGACCGACTGCGGAAGCGATGACACGACGTAGAGGAAGTAGTCGTACGTCTTCTCGATCCAACCGATCAAGCACCGAAACTACGGCACCTCCGAGTTCGAGCACACGTTCAGCTCGATGACGATCCCCGGACTCCGATCCAGCAAAGTGTCGGAGAAGAGTTTCGTCAGCACGACGGCGTGGTGACGATCTTGATGAACTACAGCAGCAGGGCTTCGCCTAAACTCCGCTACAGTATTATCGAGGAATATGGTGGCAGGGGGCACCACACACGGCTAAGGAATCGATCACGTGGATCAACTTGTGTCAACTTGTGTCTTTGGGGTGCCTCTACCTCAGTATATAAAGGAGCCAAGGGGGGAGGGGGTGCCGGCCAAGAGAGAGAGGCGCAGGAGGAGTCCTACTCCTACCGGGAGTAGGACTCCCCCCCCAATCCTATTCCAACTAGGATTCCCAAGGGGGAAAGAGGGAGAGGGGTGGCCGGCCACCTCTCCTAGTCCTAATAGGACTAGGGGAAGGGGGGAGGCGCGCAGCCCCCTTGGGCTGCCCCTTTCTCCTTTCCACTAAGGCCCATGAAGGCCCATATGGCTCCCGGGGGGTTTCGGTAACCTCCCGGTAACCCGGTAAAATCCCGATTTCACCCGGAACACTTCCGATGTCCAAACATAGGCTTCCAATATATCAATCTTTATGTCTCGACCATTTCGAGACTCCTCGTCATGTCCGTGATCACATCCGGGACTCCGAACAACCTTCGGTACATCAAAATGCATAAACTCATAATATAACTGTCATCGTAACCTTAAGCGTGCGGACCCTACGGGTTCGAGAACAATGTAGACATGACCGAGACATGTCTCCGGTCAATAACCAATAGCGGGACCTGGATGCCCATATTGGCTCCTACATATTCTACGAAGATCTTTATCGGTCAGACCGCATAACAACATACGTTGTTCCCTTTGTCATCGGTATGTTACTTGCCCGAGATTCGATCGTCGGTATCCAATACCTAGTTCAATCTCGTTACCGGCAAATCTCTTTACTCGTTCCGTAATACATCATCTCACAACTAACATATTAGTTGTAATGCTTGCAAGGCTTATGTGATGTGTATTACCGAGAGGGCCCAGAGATACCTCTCCGACAATCGGAGTGACAAATCCTAATCTCGAAATACGCCAACCCAACATCGACCATTGGAGACACCTGTAGTACTCCTTTATAATCACCCAGTTACGTTGTGACGTTTGGTAGTACCCAAAGTGTTCCTCCGGTAAACGGGAGTTGCATAATCTCATAATATAACTGTCATCGTAACCTTAAGCGTGCGGACCCTACGGGTTCGAGAACAATGTAGACATGACCGAGACACGTCTCCGGTCAATAACCAATAGCGGGACCTGGATGCCCATATTGGCTCCTACATATTCTACGAAGATCTTTATCGGTCAGACCGCATAACAACATACGTTGTTCCCTTTGTCATCGGTATGTTACTTGCCCGAGATTCGATCGTCGGTATCCAATACCTAGTTCAATCTCGTTACTGGCAAGTCTCTTTACTCGTTCCGTAATACATCATCTCACAACTAACATATTAGTTGTAATGCTTGCAAGGCTTATGTGATGTGTATTACCGAGAGGGCCCAGAGATACCTCTCCGACAATCGGAGTGACAAATCCTAATCTCGAAATACGCCAACCCAACATCGACCATTGGAGACACCTATAGTACTCCTTTATAATCACCCAGTTACATTGTGACGTTTGGTAGTACCCAAAGTGTTCCTCCGGTAAACGGGAGTTGCATAATCTCATAGTCATAGGAACATGTATAAGTCATGAAGAAAGCAATAGCAACATACTAAACGATCGGGTGCTAAGCTAATGGAATGGGTCATGTCAATCAGATCATTCTACTAATGATGTGACCTCGTTAATCAAATAACAACTCATTGTTCATGGTTAGGAAACATAACCATCTTTGATTAACGAGCTAGTCAAGTAGAGGCATACTAGTGACACTTTGTTTGTCTATGTATTCACACATGTATTATGTTTCCGGTAAATACAATTCTAGCATGAATAATAAACATTTATCATGATTATAAGGAAATAAATAATAACTTTATTATTGCCTCTAGGGCATATTTCCTTCAGTCTCCCACTTGCACTAGAGTCAATAATCTAGATTACACTGTAATGATTCTAACACCCATGGAGCCTTGGTGCTGATCATGTTTTGCTCGTGGAAGAGGCTTAGTCAACGGGTCTGCAACATTCAGATCCGTATGTATCTTGCAAATCTCTATGTCTCCCACCTGGGCTAGATCCCGGATGGAGTTGAAGCGTCTCTTGATGTGTTTGGTCCTTTTGTGAAATCTGGATTCCTTTGCCAAGGCAATTGCACCAGTATTGTCACAAAAGATTTTCATTGGACCCGATGCACTAGGTATGACACCTAGATCGGATATGAACTCCTTCATCCAGACTCCTTCATTTGCTGCTTCCAAAGCAGCTATGTATTCCGCTTCACATGTAGATCCCGCTACGACGCTTTGTTTAGAACTGCACCAACTGACAGCTCCACCGTTTAATGTAAACACGTATCCGGTTTGCGATTTAGAATCGTCCGGATCAGTGTCAAAGCTTGCATCAACGTAACCTTTTACGATGAGCTCTTTGTCACCTCCATATATGAGAAACATATCCTTAGTCCTTTTCAGGTATTTCAGGATGTTCTTGACCGCTGTCCAGTGATCCACTCCTGGATTACTTTGGTACCTCCCTGCTAAACTTATAGCAAGGCATACATTAGGTCTGGTACACAGCATTGCATACATGATAGATCCTATGGCTGATGCATAGGGAACATCTTTCATATTCTCTCTATCTTCTGCAGTGGTCGGGCATTGAGTCTTACTCAATTTCACACCTTGTAACACAGGCAAGAACCCTTTCTTTGCTTGATCCATTTTGAACTTCTTCAAAATTTTGTCAAGGTATGTGCTTTGTGAAAGTCCAATTAAGCGTTTTGATCTATCTCTATAGATCTTAATGCCTAATATGTAAGCAGCTTCACCGAGGTCTTTCATTGAAAAACTTTTATTCAAGTATCCCTTTATGCTATCCAGAAATTCTATATCATTTCCAATCAGTAATATGTCATCCACATATAATATCAGAAATGCTACAGAGCTCCCACTCACTTTCTTGTAAATACAGGTTTCTCCGAAAGTCTGTATAAAACCAAATGCTTTGATCACACTATCAAAACGTTTATTCCAACTCCGAGAGGCTTGCACCAGTCCATAAATGGATCGCTGGAGCTTGCACACTTTGTTAGCTCCCTTTGGATCGACAAAACCTTCTGGTTGCATCATATACAACTCTTCTTCCAGAAATCCATTCAGGAATGCAGTTTTGACGTCCATTTGCCAAATTTCATAATCATAAAATGCGGCAATTGCTAACATGATTCGGACGGACTTAAGCATCGCTACGGGTGAGAAGGTCTCATCGTAGTCAATTCCTTGAACTTGCCGAAAACCTTTTGCGACAAGTCGAGCTTTGTAGACAGTAACATTACCATCAGCGTCAGTCTTCTTCTTAAAGATCCATTTATTCTCAATTGCTTGCCGATCATCGGGCAAGTCAACCAAAGTCCATACTTTGTTCTCATACATGGATCCCATGTCAGATTTCATGGCTTCAAGCCACTTTGCGGAATCTGGGCTCACCATCGCTTCTTCATAGTTCGTAGGTTCATCATGATCTAGTAGCATGACCTCCAGAACAGGATTACCGTACCACTCTGGTGCGGATCTTACTCTGGTTGATCTACGAGGTTCAGCAGTATCTTGATCTGAAGTTTCATGATCATTATCATTGGCTTCCTCACTAACTGGTGTAGGTGTCACTGAAACAGTTTTCTGTGATGAACTACTTTCCAGTAAGGGAGCGGGTACAGTTACCTCGTCAAGTTCTACTTTCCTCCCACTCACTTCTTTCGAGAGAAACTCCTTCTCTAGAAATGATCCATTCTTAGCAACGAATGTCTTGCCTTCGGATCTGTGATAGAAGGTGTACCCAACAGTTTCCTTTGGGTATCCTATGAAGACACATTTCTCCGATTTGGGTTCGAGCTTATCAGGTTGAAGCTTTTTCACATAAGCATCGCAGCCCCAAACTTTAAGAAACGACAACTTTGGTTTCTTGCCAAACCACAGTTCATAAGGCGTTGTCTCAACGGATTTTGATGGTGCCCTATTTAACGTGAATGCGGCCGTCTCTAAAGCATATCCCCAAAAAGATAGCGGTAAATCAGTAAGAGACATCATAGATCGCACCATATCTAGTAAAGTACGATTACGACGTTCAGACACACCATTACGCTGTGGTGTTCCGGGTGGCGTGAGTTGTGAAACTATTCCACAGTTTTTCAAATGTATACCAAACTCGTAACTCAAATATTCTCCTCCACGATCAGATCGTAGAAACTTTATTTTCTTGTTACGATGATTTTCAACTTCACTCTGAAATTCTTTGAACTTTTCAAATGTTTCAGACTTATGTTTCATTAAGTAGATATACCCATATCTGCTTAAATCATCTGTGAAGGTGAGAAAATAACGATATCTGCCACGAGCCTCAATATTCATCGGGCCACATACATCGGTATGTATGATTTCCAACAAATCTGTTGCTCTCTCCATAGTACCGGAGAACGGTGTTTTAGTCATCTTGCCCATAAGGCACGGTTCGCAAGTACCAAGTGATTCATAATCAAGTGGTTCCAAAAGTCCATCAGCATGGAGTTTCTTCATGCGCTTTATACCGATATGACCTAAACGACAGTGCCACAAATAAGTTGCACTTTCGTTATCAACTCTGCATCTTTTGGCTTCAACATTATGAATATGTGTATTACTACTATCGAGATTCAATAAGAATAGACCACTCTTCAAGGGTGCATGACCATAAAAGATATTACTCATATAAATAGAACAACCATTATTCTCTGATTTAAATGAATAACCGTCTCGCATTAAACAAGATCCAGATATAATGTTCATGCTCAACGCTGGCACCAAATAACAATTATTTAGGTCTAATATTAATCCCGAAGGTAGATGTAGAGGTAGCGTGCCGACTGCGATCACATCGACTTTGGAACCGTTTCCCACGCGCATCGTCACCTTGTCCTTTGCCAGTGCCCGCTTATTCTGTAGTCCCTGTTTCGAGTTGCAAATATTAGCAACAGAACCAGTATCAAATACCCAGGTGCTACTGCGAGCTCTAGTAAGGTACACATCAATAACATGTATATCACATATACCTTTGTTCACCTTGCCATCCTTCTTATCCGCCAAATACTTGGGGCAGTTCCGCTTCCAGTGACCAGTCTGCTTGCAGTAGAAGCACTCAGTTTCAGGCTTAGGTCCAGACTTGGGTTTCTTCTCTTGAGCAGCAACTTGCTTGCCGTTCTTCTTGAAGTTCCCCTTTTTCTTCCTTTTGCCCTTTTTCTTGAAACTATTGGTCTTGTTAACCATCAACACTTGATGCTCCTTCTTGATTTCTACCTCCGCAGCTTTCAGCATTGCGAAGAGCTCGGGAATAGTCTTGTTCATCCCTTGCATATTATAGTTCATCACGAAGCTCTTGTAGCTTGGTGGCAGTGATTGGAGAATTCTGTCAATGACGCAATCATCCGGAAGATTAACTCCCAATTGAATCAAGTGATTATTATACCCAGACATTTTGAGTATATGCTCACTGACAGAACTGTTCTCCTCCATCTTGCAGCTATAGAACTTATTGGAGACTTCATATCTCTCAATTCGGGCATTTGCTTGAAATATTAACTTCAACTCCTGGAACATCTCATATGCTCCATGACGTTCAAAACGTCGTTGAAGTCCCGATTCTAAGCCGTAAAGCATGGCACACTGAACTATCGAGTAGTCATCAGCTTTGCTCTGCCAGACGTTCATAACATCTGGTGTTGCTCTAGCAGCAGGCCTGGCACCCAGCGGTGCTTCCAGGACGTAATTTTTCTGTGCAGCAATGAGGATAATCCTCAAGTTACGGACCCAGTCCGTGTAATTGCTACCATCATCTTTCAACTTTGCTTTCTCAAGGAACACATTAAAATTCAACGGAACAACAGCACGAGCCATCTATCTACAATCAACATAAACAAGCAAGATACTATCAGGTACTAAGTTCATGATAAATTTAAGTTCAATTAATCATATTATTTAAGAACTCCCACTTAGATAGACATCCCTCTAATCCTCTAAGTGATTACGTGATCCAAATCAACTAAACCATGACCGATCATCACGTGAGATGGAGTAGTTTTCAATGGTGAACATCGTTATGTTGATCATATCTACTATATGATTCACGCTCGACCTTTCGGTCTCCGTGTTCCGAGGCCATATCTGCATATGCTAGGCTCGTCAAGTTTAACCTGAGTATTCTGCGTGTGCAAACTTGGCTTGCACCCGTTGTAGATGGACGTAGAGCTTATCACACCCGATCATCACGTGGTGTCTGGGCACGACGAACTTTGGCAACGGTGCATACTCAGGGAGAACACTCCTTGATAATTTAGTGAGAGATCATCTTATAGTGCTATCGTCAATCAAAGCAAGATAAGATGCATAAAAAGATAAACATCACATGCAATCAATATAAGTGATATGATATGGTCATCATCATCTTGTGCTTGTGATCTCCATCTCCGAAGCACCTTCATGATCACCATCGTCACCGGCGCGACACCTTGATCTCCATCGTAGCATCGTTGTCGTCTCGCCAATCTTATGCTTCCACGACTATCACTACCGTTTAGTAATAAAGTAAAGCATTACATCGCGATTGCATTGCATACAATAAAGCGACAACCATATGGCTCCTGCCAGTTGCCGATAACTCGGTTACAAAACATGATCATCTCATACAATAAAATTCAGCATCATGCTTTGACCATATCACATCACAACATGCCCTGCAAAAACAAGTTAGACGTCCTCTACTTTGTTGTTGCTTGTTTTACGTGGCTGCTACGGGCTTAAGTAAGAACCAATCTCACCTACGCATCAAAACCACAACGATAGTTTGTCAAATAGACTCCGTTTTAACCTTCGCAAGGACCGGGCATAGCCATACTTGGTTCAACTAAAGTTGGAGAGACAGTCGCCCGCAAGCCATCTCTGTGCAAAGCACGTCGAGGGAACCGGTCTCGCGTAAGCGTACGCGTAAGGCTGGTCTGGGTCGTCTCGTCCAACAATACCGCCGAACCAAAATATGACATGCTGGTAGGCAGTATGACTTGTATCGTCCACAACTCACTTGTGTTCTACTCGTGCAAATAACATCAACATCAATAACCTGGCTCGGATGCCACTGTTGGGTTTCGTAGTAATTTCAAAAAATTCCCTACGCACACGCAAGATCATGTGATGCATAGCAACGAGGGGAGAGTATTGTCTACGTACCCAACGCAGACCGACTGCGGAAGCGATGACACGACGTAGAGGAAGTAGTCGTACGTCTTCTCGATCCAACCGATCAAGCACCGAAACTACGGCACCTCCGAGTTCGAGCACACGTTCAGCTAGATGACGATCCCCGGACTCCGATCCAGCAAAGTGTCGGAGAAGAGTTTCGTCAGCACGATGACGTGGTGACGATCTTGATGAACTACAGCAGCAGGGCTTCGCCTAAACTCCGCTACAGTATTATCGAGGAATATGGTGGCAGGGGGCACCGCACACGGCTAAGGAATCGATCACGTGGATCAACTTGTGTCAACTTGTGTCTTTGGGGTGCCTCTACCTCAGTATATAAAGGAGACAAGGGGGGAGGGGGCGCCGGCCAAGAGAGAGAGGCGCAGGAGGAGTCCTACTCCTACCGGGAGTAGGACTCCCCCCCCAATCCTATTCCAACTAGGATTCCCAAGGGGGAAAGAGGGAGAGGGGTGGCCGACCACCTCTCTTAGTCCTAATAGGACTAGGGGAAGGGGGGAGGCGCGCAACCCCCTTGGGCTGCCCCTTTCTCCTTTCCACTAAGGCCCATGAAGGCCCATATGGCTCCCGGGGGGTTCCGGTAACCTCCCGGTAACCCGGTAAAATCCCGATTTCACCCGGAACACTTCCGATGTCCAAACATAGGCTTCCAATATATCAATCTTTATGTCTCGACCATTTCGAGACTCCTCGTCATGTCCGTGATCACATCCGAGACTCCGAACAACCTTCGGTACATCAAAATGCATAAACTCATAATATAACTATCATCGTAACCTTAAGTGTGCGGACCCTACGGGTTCGAGAACAATGTAGACATGACCGAGACACGTCTCCGGTCAATAACCAATAGCGGGACCTGGATGCCCATATTGGCTCCTACATATTCTACGAAGATCTTTATCGGTCAGACCGCATAACAACATACGTTGTTCCCTTTGTCATCGGTATGTTACTTGCCCGAGATTCGATCGTCGGTATCCAATACCTAGTTCAATCTCGTTACTGGCAAGTCTCTTTACTCGTTCCGTAATACATCATCTCACAACTAACATATTAGTTGTAATGCTTGCAAGGCTTATGTGATGTGTATTACCGAGAGGGCCCAGAGATACCTCTCCGACAATCGGAGTGACAAATCCTAATCTCGAAATACGCCAACCCAACATCGACCATTGGAGACACCTATAGTACTCCTTTATAATCACCCAGTTACGTTGTGACGTTTGGTAGTACCCAAAGTGTTCCTCCGGTAAACGGGAGTTGCATAATCTCATAGTCATAGGAACATGTATAAGTCATGAAGAAAGCAATAACAACATACTAAACGATCGGGTGCTAAGCTAATGGAATGGGTCATGTCAATCAGATCATTCTACTAATGATGTGACCTCGTTAATCAAATAACAACTCATTGTTCATGGTTAGGAAACATAACCATCTTTGATTAACGAGCTAGTCAAGTAGAGGCATACTAGTGACACTTTGTTTGTCTATGTATTCACACATGTATTATGTTTCCGGTAAATACAATTCTAGCATGAATAATAAACATTTATCATGATTATAAGGAAATAAATAATAACTTTATTATTGCCTCTAGGGCATATTTCCTTCACTTTCCTAGACTCCAGGTTGGTGCATCAAAGGAAAACTCTATGGGCTCAGTGACTGGCATGAACGTCCTTCCTGGAACTTGAACTTGAATCATACAACGCTCGTCCTCGGGTAAAGTGGCGTTGTAGGTTCCGGTGAAGCTTGGTACTTCGATGTTCAGGTATCTAGTGACTTCCTTCAAGTGACGTTCAAAGGGTGTATCTTCATCCGGTTGTGTAAACTTGTTCCTTGCATCCGCCATCCTAAAAGAGTAGAAAAGATGAGGAGTCAGAAATGAGAAGAGTGAGTAGTGATCTAGGGCTTTAGCTTAGTGGTCATGTCCTACAGTCAGCGTGTGCTCTGATACCATCTTGTAGTGACCAGACCTCAAACAGTCTGATCTCTGTGCTCCGGTGTCATCCCTGGATCAGTAATGCTGACACCACACAGTACTCGGAGGCTTTATAGCAGAGTAGCAATCACACACTTATTACATCGAGTGTCTCCATAGAGAACTTATTACAATAAATATGGCTTAAGGCCATCTAATAACGATAACAGCGGAAGGCTTGGAAGATAAGTGAGTCCATCAACTCCAAAGGCATCATTGAGTATAGAACCACGACCTAAAAGGAACCTTACTCGTTGTCTGAAAAGTCTGCAACATGAATGTTGCAGCCCGAAACGGGTCAGCACATGGAATATGCTGGCAAAGTAACACATAGAGAGTAATGAAAGAATAAGGCTATACTACATGCATATATGGCTAGTGGAAAGCTCTATGGTTACAGTTTCGTGTAAAGCCAAGTTTTCCTTACTGCAAAGGAATAAATTTCATTTAACTATCATGGTGGTTGTTAAACATTGAGAGTGTAGACACCCTCTCAATCCCAATTAAGCATCATATATAAATCCCAACAATATTAATTAGAGCAACATGATGAGATTCACATGATAATCCAAGTACTAGATACTCAAGACGTCCATAACCGGGGACACGGCTAACCATGATTAGTTTATACACTCTGTAGAGGTTTGCGCACTTTTCCCACAAGACTCGATCTCCTCCGTTGGGATTCTCGCACTACATGGTGTTTGAGAAACGGATGACCGAGACATAGTCTTTCAGAAGCGCTAACACCTTACGAACGGGTAGACTGTTACACCTACTTTCCCCTACATCTGCTAGTCTACCACTGTAAGAGTTCGCACGACTTAATCAACTATGCTAGAGCCCATAGTAGCTTGTGGCTGCACACGGAAGTTTCTAGTATGAATAATCTCATGATCCCTTTGAGCCTGGGTGGCGGTCCATAAATAAAAACAGGAAATCGCTGGAATACCCAGGTTCCTCAATCCACTCAGATGTGTGTTTAAGTTGCCACCTTAAATAAACCATTAATTTAACAATCTCACATCTGTCATGGATACACTCACCCAATCCACGTCTACTAGCATAGCATGGCAATAAGCAAACGTAGAAGTAACTCCCAAAGGTTTGATAATATAACAGGTAATAGGTACTACCTCATCTACTCCCCAAAACCCACAATTTAATTAGATCCTAATCATGCAATGTTTGAGGATTGATCTAATGCAATAAAAACTGGGTAGTAGGAGGTATGATCAAAGTGTTACTTGCCTTGCTGACGATCCGCGAAACCTAGCGATTCGAAGTAACAAGCGGCGCACTCCGGGTACTCTATCGCAAACAAACAAGCATACAATAAGTACTCAACTAATGCACAGGTAAAACTCAAATAAGAGGTCTAACCAGAAAGTTCAACTTAAGAACTCCGGTTTGCAAAAAGAATCAAATCGAACGAAGCAACGAAAGTCAAACGGCAAAAGAAACAAGCTTCGTTTACTAATCTGGATCTAGGTCAAATTTTACAGAAGCAAAAACTTGTTTGAGTTGGTTAAGTAGAAAGAGGGTTTCGAGTTGAAACTCCAGGCGCTTGAATCGCCTGATTCCGATAAACAAGCGAAAAGTTATACTAGAATGAAAATCGGATCAGAAATCATGATCAGAAATAATCGCGGAAAATCTAAGAAAAAGAAAAACGACGAACAGATTAACGAACGAACGTTCGTTTTCTGGAACTAAACGGTGAACGCGTTCGTTAAAACGAATGAACGAGCGAGCGCTTGCTAAATAAACTAAACCAGAAAATAAACTGATCTAAATAAAAAACGGATCTAAAAAAACCGAACGAAAAACTGGCGGAAAACCGAACGGTTTTCTAGGGAAAACCGGCGGCGGCGGCGGGGTCAACCTCGGCGACGGCGGCGGGGTCAGCGGGCGGCGACTCCGGCGTGCGGCGGCGGTGGCGTGGGGCGGTGGCGTCCGGCGGCGTGGGGCGGCTAGGGTTAGGGTTAGGCACGGGGTGGGCTTACAGGCTCGGGGCGGCTCCTTATAAAGGCCGGCCGGACAGAGTCCTGGCCGAATACGGCCCAAAGTCGGTTGCGCGTTTTTTTAAATCATTACGCGCAGAAAAACAAATAAAAGAAATACTAAACGGACTCCAAAAATCCCCAAATAAATTTTCCTCGACTTCTAAAATCAAGACGAACATGATGAACATTTATTTGGGGCCTAAATGCAATTTTGAAAAATGCACATTTTTCCTAAATTCAAATGAAATAGCAAATACTCCAAAATAAAATCTTATTTGATTTTATTATTAAATCCTCAATATTTCTTTATTTTGGGAAAGTCATTTTATTTCCTCTCTCATATTTTTATGATAGAAATAATTGAAGATAAAATAAATCAAATCAAATGATCCTATTTTCAAAATTTGAGAAAACTCAATTATGAAAATAATGAAATCCCCAACTCTCTACGAGGGTCCTTGAGTTGCGTAGAATTTCTAGGATCAAACCGAAAGCAAATAAAATATGATATGCAGTGATGATCTAATGTATTACATTCCAAATTGAAAATTTGGGATGTTACGAACTTCAAAGGAAGCAAGAACTTGAGAACTTGAGAGCGGCTCATGAAGATCTTCAAAAAGAGAATGAGTCACTTCGCGCTCAATAGACCAGTTCCGCTCAGGAACGATTTGAACCACCATGTCTAAAATGCCTTGAGTGTGATAACGCTACTTCTGTTGTTGGATGTTCTACTGCTACTACTATTGCAATATCTTCAACTGCTGATGTGGTAACTAACCCCTCTGCTAAGGATACCACTACTATTGCTAATGAGAATGCCAGGTTGAAGACATTGCTTGAGATAGGAATGTACAAAAGTCTCAAAGGGCATCACACACTATGTGATGTCCTCAAGAAACAGATTCTGAACCGAAACCATAGGAAAGAGGGTGTTGGGTTCAAAAGGAAAATGAACGTTGATGGTTCTTACTGGAAGCCTAAGCACTACCCCAAAACCACATGGGTTGCTGCAAAGGGGCCTTCAGTGGATCCATCTACCTTATCTGGCTTCACTTGTGCTAACCCGTTTATCATTTATGAATCCTTTGATGCAAACTATAAACTATTTAAGAATCAGAATGGTGAAGTGTTTGCCAGGTATATTGGTACTAACTGCAAGAATGGACCACCTTTGAAGAAGATCTGGGTTCCCAAGAGTTGTCTTAAAAATCTTCAGGTGAATGTCATCATGACACCACCTGGGATGAAGACAAACCCCGGACCAAAGGCTTCACATGGTCCAAAGGCTTCATACAGATAGAGGACTCACCAGAGTCGCCCTAACACAAATGTTTTGCAGGGAAACCATACTCAGGCCCATGAATATGAGTGTGTTTCTTCAAACCGCCATGTTCATAAGACCAAGAATTATTCTGCTTATTCTTATGAGTATTATTCACCTCCTGCAAGACTATTTGCTAGGGCTCCAAAGCCAAAGTTCTTAGATGTTGCACTTAGACTCATTGCTTTGAAGCCACCCCTGAAGATGTGGGTGGTTAAGAAAGCTTAACTCTCTTTTGCAGGGAAAGGTCTCCAGCCGAAAATCAAAGGCGTCAGATGCTATTGCTGGGGACCTAAAACATCTTGTGGGGCGCAAGATAAAATGCCCAAATGGTCTTACTATGTATTTCGATCCTGAATCGCTTGCCAATCATCCTATCAGTCCTAACCTGGATCTGAGCTTTCATAATCCACTTGCTCGTCAAATATTTATGCTTCACAATACTCTTCGTGAAGCCTATCCCCCTAACTGCACTGTAGGGTATGACACCAGCTGCTTCAGAATGGATTATTGATAGTGGATGCACTAACCACATGACTGGAGATCGAAGTCTTCTCATGGACTCAACCTTACGTCCATATGACAAGAGTCATATCACATTTGCTGACACTGGTAAAAGCAAGGTATTGGGTCTAGGTAGAGTTGTAATCTCAAAGGATCAGCACATGGATAAAGTGATGCTTGTTGAATCCCTTGGTTTCAACTTAATGTCTGTCTCAATGCTTTGTGACTTGAATATGATTGTGATACTTGGAAAATATCGTTGCCTTGTTTTAATGGAATCTAACAAGTCTCTAATCTTTGAAGGATACCAAAAAGGTGATCTGTACATGGTAGATTTCTCAGTAGGACCACAATTGGCCGTATGTCTTCTAGCAAAAGCTTCAGAGTGCTGGCTCTAGCATCGGAGGCTAGGGCATGCTGGCATGAGGAACTTGTACACCCTCGCAAAGAAGAAACACGTCGTAGGCATCGAGGGCGTCAAGTTCAAGAAGGATCATCTATGTGGTGCCTGCGAAGCCGGGAAGATGACTAGGGCCAAGCATCCTTCAAAGACAATCATGACGACATCACGTCCCTTCGAGATGCTTCACATGGACCTATTCGGCCCTACTCATTACTCCACTCTTAGTACCACTGCTTGTCTCTATGGCTTTGTTATTGTTGATGATTACTCTAGATATACCTGGGTGCATATAATTCTCTACAAGACTAAAGTGCAGGACGTCTTCAGACGATTCGCAAACCGTGCCATGACAAACTATGTCATCAAGATCAAGCACATAAGAAGCGAGAACGGCACATAGTTCAAGAACACCGGCCTCGACACTTATCTTGATACATTGGGCATCACTCATGAATTCTCAGCTCCATACACACCTCAGCAAAATGGCATCGTGGAGCGCAAGAACAGAACACTCATTGAGATGGCTCGGACGATGCATGAGTACAAGACTCCAAGGAAGTTCTGGCCTGAAGCCATTGATACTGCGTGTGATGTCATCAATCGTGTTTATCTTCACAAGCTTCTAAACAAGACATCATATGAACTACTGACTGGTAAGAAGCCAAATGTAAGCTACTTTAGAGTATTTGGTGTCAGGTGTTGGATCAAGGATCCACATCACACGTCAAAATTTGCACCGCAAGCACATGAAGGTTTTATGCTTGGTTACGGAAAGGATTCGCACTCCTACAGAGTCTTCAACCTCTTTCACTATAAAGTGGTTGAAACTATGGATGTGCGGTTCGATGAAACTAACGACTCGTAAAGAGAGCACCTGCCAAATGTGCTAGATGAAGTCCCTCCTAGTGAATAAATCAAGCTTATGGGTACTGGAGAAATCATACTTTCAGAGGCACAGGCTGAAGAGGAACTTATCATTTCTACACCAAATCAACCTGAAGACTCTGCTCAGCCTGAAGCCAATGCTGAAGATGAAGACAATGATCAGCAAGAGTAAAATCTTTGTCCAGTTCATCCTCGTGTTGCAAATGAAGTAAAAATTGAGAAGATAATCGATAGTATCAATGCACCTGGTCCCCTTACTCGTTCAAGAGCAACTCAGCTAGCAAATTTATGTGGGCACTTTGCATTTGTGTCCATATCTGAACCCAAGAAAGTTGCTGAAGCCTTCATGGAACCTGAATGGATTCAAGCTATGCAAGAAGAGCTTAAATAGTTCGAGCTGAACAATGTATGGGAACTGGTCAAGCGTCCTGATCCTCACAAGCACAATATCATAGGCACAAAATGGATCTATCGCAACAAACAAGATGAGCATGGTCAAGTTGTCAGAAACAAGGCTCGTCTCGTTGCTCAAGGATGTACTCAAGTTGAAGGAATTGACTTCGATGAAACATTCGCTCCGGTGGCTAGACTTGAAGCCATTCACATTCTGCTAGCCTATGCCAACCATCACAACATCCTCCTATATCAAATGGATGTTAAGAGTGCCTTTCTCAATGGAAAGATTGAAGTAGAAGTGTATTTTGCACAACCACCTGGCTTTGAAGATCCAAAACATCCTGATATGGTTTACAAGCTCAACAAGGCACTGTATGGCCTCAAACAAGCCCCTCACGCTTGGTATGACACACTCAAAGACTTCCTAAAGAGCAAAGGCTTCAAACATGGTTCCCTAGATCCTACACTCTTCACGAAGACATATGATGGTGAACTGTTTGTATGCCAAATTTATGTGGATGACATTATCTTCGACTGCACTGACAAAAGATAGAGTGATGAGTTTGGACACATGATGCAAGAGCAATATCAGATGTCCATGATAGGTGAGCTAAAGTTCTTCCTTGGTCTTCAGATCCGTCAGCAAAGCAACGACATCTTCATATCTCAAGAGAAATACCTCAAAGATTGCGTGAAGAAGTTTGGAATGCAAGACTGCAAGGGATACATGACGCCAATGCCAACCAAAAGTCGTCTGGGCCCCGACGACAATGGTAAAGAGTTCGATCAAAAGGTATACCACTCCATGATTGGTTCTTTACTCTATTTGTGTGCATATAGGCCAGATATCATGCTTAGCGTTTGCATGTGTGCCCGATTCCAAGCGGCACCAAAGGAGTTGCATCACTTAGCTGTGAAGCGAATTCTTTGATATTTGGCTTACACCCCAACACTAGGATTATGGTATCCAAAGGGCTCATAGTTTGATCTAGTTGGATTCTCAGATGCTGACTATGTTGGTGACAAGGTTGATCGCAAGTCTACATCAGACACATGTCACTTTCTTGGACGATCTCTTGTCTGTTGGTCTTCAAAGAAGCAGAACTGTGTGTCTCTCTCCACTTCCGAATCTGAATACATTGCTGCTGGATCTTGTTGCGCTCAGCTTCTGTGGATGAAGCAAACTCTCAAGGACTATGGCATCCGTCTGAAGCATGTGCCACTCTACTACGACAATGAAAGCGCTATCAAGATTGCCAACAACCCGGTTCAGCATTCGAAAACAAAGCACATTCAGATCCGTCATCACTTTCTCAGAGATCATGTCATGAAGGAAGATATTGATATCATTCATGTCAACACTGAAGAGCAATTGGCCGATATTTCACAAAGCCCTTGGATGAGAAAAGGTTTTGCAAGTTGCAATGTGAGCTAAATATCTTAGAATCCTCGAACGTCCTGTAGTTGGGCACACATCCTGACGCTTATGCATGAGATGACTTAGATGTGCAACACACAAAGTAACATATATATTCAAATAATGAAGACATACATTCTAAGTGTGAAAACATTAATGCGGAAATTGACTTCAGAGCGCCATGATAATTGTGTGCTGTGTCTGCTTCTAATACTTCATATACGGTGGGTAATGCCACCACCAAACTCTTGTTTGAAGTGTTTTCAATTGGCGTCACACTTGCATAATCTTCACATTTGGTTTTGTCTTCAACATTGTTTAGACTTCATGTTTATCTTTACAATGTTGATTTGGTATCATATTGATATATACTTATATTGGTGTTCTGTACTCTACAACATTCACTTATAGCTATGTCTTCATGTTTGAATCTTTTGACCTAAGTGAATGTGATCGGACCCTAACCTTTTCTATGCTTCTACCCCAGATTCTATCTATCCAAATCATATGCATTCTATTGAAACTGTCGAATGTCTTCTTTGCGTCCTTGTCAGCAGAAGATAAAGAGACAAACATTGAATCTATTTTGAATGCTATATCCTTATTTCCTGAACCACGGAGAAGCCGGAACGACCACCCGACAATCCAGGCGTGCATGGGAACATGGAATAACTTCCAATGAGTTGCATCTTTGCCACGTGTCCCTCAGATGTGAACCGCCAGGGGCACCTACGTAATTGCGTTGTGTTGTCCCTTTCCTTATAAATACACATCCCATCACGGTAAAAAATCCTTCTCCCACCTCTCCACCTCGTGCGCCCTAGCACTGATAACCCACAAGTATAGGGGATCACAATAGTTTTTGAGGGTAGAGTATTCAACCCAAATTTGTTGATTCGATAGAAGGGGAGTCAAAGAATATTCTCAAGTATTAGCAGGTGAGTTGTCAATTCAACCACACCTGGAAACTTAGTATCTGCAGCAAAGTGTTTAGTAGCAAAGTAATATGATAGTAGTGGTAACGATAGCAAAAGTAATGGTAGCAAAAGTAATATTTTTGGTGTTTTGTAGTGATGATAACAATAGCAACTGAAAAGTAAATAAGGGAAGAACAGTATATGGAAAGCTCGTAGGCAATGGATCAGTGATAGAGAATTATGCTGGATGCGATCGATCATGTAACAGTCATAACCTAGGGTGACACAAAACTAGCTCCAATTCATCAATGTAATGTAGGCATGTATTCCGAATATAGTCATATGTGCTTATGGAAAAGAACTTGCATGACATCTATTGTCCTACCCTCCCGTGGCAACGGGGTCCTATTGGAAACTAAGGGATATTAAGGCCTCCTTTTAATAGAGTATCGGACCAAAGCATTAACACAAAGTGAATACATGAACTCCTCAAACTACAGTCATCACCGGGAGTGGTCCCGATTATTGTCACTTCGGGGTTGCCGGATCATAACACATAGTAGGTGACTATAGACTTGCAAGATAGGATCAAGAACTCTCATATACTGATGAAAACATAGTAGGTTCAGATCTGAAATCATGGCACTCGGGCCCTAGTGACAAGCATTAAGCATAGCAAAGTCATAGCAACATCAATCTCAGAACATAGTGGATACTAGGGATCAAACCCTAACAAAACTAACTCGATTACATGATAAATCTCATCCAACCCATCACCGTCCAGCAAGCCTACGATGGAATTACTCATGCACGGTGGTGAGCATCATGAAATTGGTGATGGACGATGGTTGATGATGACGATGGCGACGGATTCCCCTCTTCGGAGCCCCGAACGGACTCCAGATAAGTCCTCCCGAGAGAGTTTAGGGCTTGGCGGCGGCTCCGTATTGTAAAACACGATGAATCCTTCTCTCTAATTTTTCTCTCCCCGAAAGTGAATATATGGAGTGAAGGTTGAGGTCAGTGGAGTGTTAGGGGGCCCACGAGGCAGGGGGCACGCCCCCACCCTCGTGGATAGGTGGAGGCCCCCTGACGTGGATCTTCCTTCCAGTATTTTTTATATATTCCAAAATAATTCTCCGTTGATTTTTTAGGTCATTCCGAGAACTTTTATTTCTGCACAAAAATAACACCATGGCAATTCTGCTGAAAACAGCGTCAGTCCGGGTTAGTTCCATTCAAATCATGCAAGTTAGAGTCCAAAACAAGGGCAAAAGTGTTTGGAAATGTAGATACGACGGAGATGTATCAACTCCCCCAAGCTTAAACCTTTGCTTGTCCTCAAGCAATTCAGTTAATAATAAATCTCGAATGACAACACTTTCTCAAAACAATCATCATATGATATAACAAGATGGTATCTCGCTAGCCCTTTATGAGACCGCAAAACATAAATGCAGAGCACCTTTAAAGATCAAGGACTGACTAGACATTGTAATTCATAGTAAAAGAGATCCACTCAAGTCATACTCAATGTAAACTAACAGTAATGAATGCAAATGACAGCGGTGCTCTCTAGCTAGTGCTTTTTAATAAGAGGGTGATGACTCAACATAAAAGTAAATAGATAGGCCCTTCACAGAGGGAAGCAGGGATTTGTAGAGGTGCCAGAGCTCAGTTTTGAAATAGATATGAATAATATTTTGAGCGGTATACTTTCATTGTCAACATAACAACCGAGAGATGGCGATATCTTCCATGCTACACACATTATAGGCGGTTCCCTAACAGAATGGTAAAGTTTATACTCCCCCACCACCAACAATCATCAATCCATGGCTTGCTCGAAACAACAAGTGCCTCGAACTAACAACAGTCCCAGGGGAGTTTTGTTTGCAATTATTTTGATTTGATTTGCATAAAGCATGGGACTGGGCATCCAGGTGACCAGCCATTTTCTCGTGAGTGAGGAGCGCAGTCCACTCCTCTTGAGAATAACCCGCCTAACATGGAAGATACGGACATCCCTAGTTGATACATGAGCTATTCGAGCATACAAAACAGAATGTTTATTTGAAGGTTTAGAGTTTGGCACATACAAATATACTTGGAACGGCAGGTAGATACCGTATATAGGTAGGTATGGTGGACTGATACGTCTCCAACGTATCTATAATTTTTGATTGCTCCATGCTATATTATCTACTGTTTTGGGCAATATTGGGCTTTATTTTCCACTTTTATATTATTTTTGGGACTAACCTATTAACCGGAGGCCCAACCCAGATTTGCTGTTTTATGCCTATTTCAGTGTTTCGAAGAAAAGGAATATCAAACGGAGTCGAAACGAAACGAAATCAACTAGAGAAGTTATTTTTGGAAGGAAACCTACCGGATAGACTTGGACCCTACGTCAGAAGATGAAGGCGGAGATCACGAGGGTAGGGGGTGCGCCCACCCCCCTAGGGCACGCCCCCTGTCTCGTGGCCCCCCCTTCGGTCCACCGATGTACTCCTTTCACCCATATATACCCACGTATCCTAAAACTTCCAGAACGAACAATAGATCGGGAGTTCCGCCGCCAGAAGCCTCCGTAGCCACCGAAAGCCAATCTAGACCCATTCCGGCACCCTTCCGGAGGGGGAAATCCTTCTCAGGTGGCCATCTTCATCATCCCGGTGCTTTCCATGACGAGGAGGGAGTAGTTCTCCCTCGGGGCTGAGGGTATGTACTAGTATCTATGTGTTCGATCTCTCTCTCTCTCTCTCGTGTTCTTGATTTGGCACGATCTTGATGTATCATGAGCTTTGCTATTATAGTTGGATCCTATGTTTCTCATCCCCCTCTTCTCTCTTGTAATGAATTGAGTTTCCCCTTTTAAGTAATCTTATCGGATTGAGTCTTTAAAGATTTGAGAACACTTGATGTATGTCTTGCGTGGGATACTCGTGGTGACAATGGGGTATTCTATTGATCCACTTGATGTATGTTTTGGTGATCAACTTGCGGGTTCCGCCCATGAACCTATGCATAGGGGTTAGCACACGTTTTCGTCGTGATTCTCCGGTAGAAACTTTGGGGCACTCTTTGAGGTTCTATGTGTTGGTTGAATAGATGAATTTGAGATTGTGTGATGCATATCGTATAATCATACCCACAGATACTTGAGGTGACATTGGAGTATCTAGGTGACATTAGGGTTTTGGTTGATTTGTGTCTTGAGGTGTTATTCTAGTACGAACTCTAGGGCTGTTTGTGACACTTATAGGAATAGCCCAACGGATTGATTGGAAAGAATAACTTTGAGGTGGTTTCCTACCCTACCATAATCTCTTCGTTCGTTCTCCGCTATTAGTGCCTTTGGAGTGACTCTTTGTTGCATGTTGAGGGATAGTTATGTGATCCAATTATGATATTATTGTTGAGGGAACTTACACTAGCGAAAGTATGAACCCTAGGCCTTGTTTCCTAGCATTGCAATACCATTTACGCTCACTTTTATCACTTGTTACCTTGCTGTTTTTATAATTTAAGATTACAAATACCTTTATCTACTATCCATATACCACTTGTATCACCATCTCTTCGCCGAACTAGTGCACCTATACAATTTACCATTGTATTGGGTGTGTTGGGGACACAAGAGACTCTTTGTTATTTGGTTGCAGGGTTGCTTGAGAGAGGCCATCTTCATCCTACGCTTCCTACGGATTGATAAACCTTAGGTCATCCACTTGAGGGAAATTTGCTACTGTCCTACAAACCTCTGCACTTGGAGGCCCAACAACGTCTACAAGAAGAAGGTTGTGTAGTAGACATCAAGCTCTTTTCTGGCGCCGTTGCCGGGGTGGTGAGTGCTTGAAGGTATATCTTTAGATCTTGCAATCGAATCTTTTTGTTTCTTATTTTAGCACTAGTTTAGTTTATAAAATAAAACTACAAAAAATAATGGAATTGAGTGAAACTCCTATGCTTCACCTTTTTAATATCTTTCTTGAGTATGATGGAAAGGAAAATTGTGCTCAAGTACTAGAAGAAGAAATCTATAAAATGTTTGGCACTAAATCTTTTAATGATGAGCATGACTGCAATGTTGTTAGTATGAATTCTTTGAATACCCATGATCCTAATGATGATTGCACTAGTTATGATGAAAATGCCTCCTATAAACATGTCAATTTTTGTAGAGTGCATGTTTGCAAGTACACACCAAATAGGGAAGATAGATATTGCAAGGGGCATAAGTACTTAGAAACCAAATTGTTGCAAGAAGAGATAGATGAATGTGCTGAAAATTTAAGATATCTTACCCATACTTGCGAACTTTGCAATGAACATGGTCATTTAAATATCAAATGCAAATTGTTTCATGACCGTATCATGTCCAAAAATTGTGATTACTTGATTTCCCTTGCACATCATAATGAACTTAGTTTTCTCTTGGGTTATGAAGAAATGAAACGTATAACTGAGGGTATTCCAAAATTTAATCTTGATAAAGTTCTTCATTTTGATCTAGAGAATATTTATATGTATTGTGCGGTGAATTGTATTGAAAATCCTTATATTGCCAACTACATAAAGAAAAGAAAACAAATAGAAGATGAAGAGAATACTAATGAAAGGGAAGAGACTTCCCAATATCCTCCTATTATTTCTTATGATGAATCAGGTAACGAGGAGGAGCCTCCTATTCAACCAATCTCGTTAATAAGGAGCTCCAAAAATAGGATTGAACCCACACATGATGTGGTGAAGAAGAAGAAAAGAAAAAGGAAGAGAGGTAAAAAGATATCTCTCCCAAATAATGTTGCTCCTATTACTATTGTGCCTCATGAAAATATAATTGTGGAAGATAATTATACTTCTTATGATCTTGAAAATCTTTTTGGCACTCGCTTGGAAGAATATGATAATTGCTATACTGTTGGTGCTATCCATACTATTAATTATGAGAGTGATTGTGCTTATGATATGAAAAGGCCCAAGCTTGGGGATGCTATGTTTGATGAATATGATGTTTTTGAGAATATATTTTCTGCAATTAATGTTTGTCCTAAGCTTGGGTAAGCTATGATTAATGAAGATGATATTTTTAGTCTCCCAAGTTTTGATATGCAAGTTTATAATGATGATAGCATGCCTCCTACTTATGATGATTATTGTGATGATACTTATGCTATAAAAATTAGTGATTATATTTATAAAACTTGTCATGATTATGATTACCCCTTCTCTTAACATTACTCTTTTAATGTAGAAACAATTTATAGTATCCGGGTCTCTTATGATAGTCCCACTATTATTCATGAGAAGAATCTTGCTTATGTGGAGAGTAGTAAATTTTCTATGCTTGTGGATCATGAAAAGAATGCTTTAGGTGCTGGTTATATTGTTGAATTCATTCATGATGCTACTGAAAATTATTATGAGGGAGGAACATATTCTTTTAGGAATTGCAATAATATCAAGTTTCCTCTCTATGTGCTTAAATTTTTGAAGTTTTGCTTGCTTTACCTTCCTATGCAAGTTGATTCTTGTTCCCATAAGTTGTTTGCTCACAAAATACCTATGCATAGTAAGTATGTTAGACTTAAATGTGCTAGTCATATTCTTCATGATGCTCTCTTTATGTTTCAATTCTTATCCTTTATGTGAGCATCATTGAAATCATTATGCCTAGCTAGGGGCGTTAAACGATAGCGCTTGTTGGGAGGCAACCCAACTTTATTCTTGTTCCTTGCTTTTTGTTCCGGTTTAGTAATAAATAATTCATATATCCTCTGTTTAGATGTGGTTTTATACTTTTAATTAATGTGTGTGCCAAGTAGAACCTTTGAGAAGACTTGGGGGAAGTCTTGTTGATCATGCTGTAAAAAACAGAAACTTTAGCGCTCACAAGAATTGCTGCCATTTTTATTTGGAAAGTGTTATTTAGTTAATTATTTTTTTCAGATGATTAATAGATAAATTCCTCAGGTCCAGCAATTTATTTGAGAATTTTATGTGCTCCAGAAGTATACGTTTGATTCATATTACTACAGACTGTTCTGTTTTTGACAGATTCTGTTTTTCATGTGTTGTTTACTTATTTTGATGAATCTATGTCTAGTAAAATAGTTTATAAACCATAGAGAAGTTGGAATACAGTAGGTTTAACACCAATATAAATAAAGAATGAGTCCATTACAGTACCTTGAAGTGGTGATTTATTTTCTTATACTAACGGAGCTTACGAGTTTTCTGTTAAGTTTTGTGTTGTGAAGTTTTCAAGTTTTGGGTAAAGATTCGATGGACCTCGGAATAAGGAGTGGCAAGAGCCTAAGCTTGGGGATGCCCAAGGCAACCCAAGGTAATATTCAAGGATAGCCAAGAGCCTAAGCTTGGGGATGCCCTGGAAGGCATCCCCTCTTTCGTCTTCATTCATCGGTAACTTTACTTGGAGCTATATTTTTATTCACCACATGATATGTGTTTTGCTTGTAGCCTCATGTCATTTTATTTTCTTTAGCTTTGCTTGCTGTTTGAATAAAGTACTAAGATCTGAAATTATTAAATGGGAGAGTCTTCACATAGTTGCATAATTATCCGACTACTCATTGATCTTCACTTATGTCTTTCGGAGTAGTTTGTCGTTTGCTCTAGTGCTTCACTTACATTATTTTGAGAGTCTTAAATAGCATGGTAATTTGCTTAAATAATCCTAATATTCTAAGCATAAAAGATTTGTAAGAATTCTTATGAGAGTGTTGAGTACTAAGAAAAGTTTGATGCTTGATAATTGTTTTGAGATATGAAGATGGTGATATTAGAGTCATGCTAGTTGAGTAGTTGTGAATTTGAGAAATACTTGTGTTAAAGTTTGTGATTCCCGTAGCATGCACTTATGGTGAACCGTTATGTGATGAAGTCGTAGCATGATTTATTTATTGATTGTCTTCCTTATGAGTGGCGGTCGGGGACGAGCGATGGTCTTTTCCTACCAATCTATCCCCCTAGGAGCATGCACGTAATACTTTGCTTTGATAACTTCTAGATTTTTGCAATAAGTATATGAGTTCTTTATGACTAATGTTGAGTCCATGGATTATACGCACTTTTCCCACCCTTCCACCATTGCTAGCCTCTCTAATACCGCGCACTTTTCGCCTGTATCATACACCCACCATATACCTTCCTCAAAACAGCCACCATACCTACCTATTATGGCATTTCCATAGCCATTACGAGATATATTGCCATGCAACTTTCCACCATTCCATTATTATGACACGCTTAATCATTGTCATATTGCTTTGCATGATCATGTAGTTGACATCGTATTTGTGGCAAGGCCACCATTCATAATTCTTTCATACATGTCACTCATGCATCATTGCACATCCCGGTACACCGCCGGAGGCATTCATATAGAGTCATATCTTGTTCTAAGTATCGAGTTGTAATTCTTGAGTTGTAAGTAAATAAAAGTGTGATGATCATCATTATTAGAGCATTGTCCCAGTGAGGAAAGGATGATGGAGACTATGATTCCCCCACAAGTCGGATGAGACTCTGGACGAAAATAAATAAATAAAAGAGGCCAAAGAAGCCCAAATAAAAAAAAGAGAAAAGAGGCCATAAAAAAAGAGAAGGCCCAAATAAAAAATAAAAAAATTAAAAAAAAGGGAAAAAGAGAGAAGGGGCAATGCTACTATCCTTTTACCACACTTGTGCTTCAAAGTAGCACCATGATCTTCATGATAGAGAGTCTCCTATGTTGTCACTTTCATATACTAGTGGGAATCTTTCATTATAGAACTTGGCTTGTATATTCCAAAGATGGGCTTCCTCAAAATGCCCTAGGTCTTCGTGAGCAAGCGAGTTGGATCCGCACCCACTAGTTTCTTTTGTTGAGCTTTCATACACTTATAGCTCTAGTGCATCCGTTGCATGGCAATCCCTACTCACTCACATTGATATCTATTGATGGGCATCTCCATAGCCCGTTGATACGCCTAGTTGATGTGAGACTATTTCCCCCCTTTTTGTCTTCTCCACAACCATCATTCTATTCCACCTATAGTGCTATGTCCATGGCTCACGCTCATATATTGCGTGAAGATTGAAAAAGTTTGAGAACATCAAAAGTATGAAACAATTGCTTGGCTTGTCATCAGGGTTGTGCATGATTTAAATACTTTGTGTGGTGATGACAGAGCATAGCCAGACTATATGACTTTGTAGGGATAGCTTTCTTTGGCCATGATATTTTGAGAAGACATAATTGCTTTATTAGTATGCTTGAAGTATTATTATTTTTATGTCAATATGAACTTTTTTCTTGAATCTTTCAGATCTGAATATTCATATCACAAGTAAAAAGAATTAGATTGAAATTATGCCAACTAGCATTCCACATCAAAAATTATCTTTTTATCATTTACCTACTCGAGGACGAGCAAAAATTAAGCTTGGGATGCTTGATACGTCTCCAACGTATCTATAATTTTTGATTGCTCCATGCTATATTATCTACTATTTTGGGTAATATTGGGCTTTATTTTCCACTTTTATATTATTTTTGGGACTAACCTATTAACAGGAGGCCCAGCCCAGATTTGCTGTTTTATGCCTATTTCAGTGTTTCGAAGAAAAGGAATATCAAACAGAGTCGAAACAGAACGAAATCAACTAGAGAAGTTATTTTTGGAAGGAAACCTACCGGATAGACTTGGACCCTACGTCATAAGATGAAGGAGGAGCTCACGAGGGTAGGGGGCGCGCCCACCCCCCTGGGGCACGCCCCCTGCCTCGTGGCCACCCCTTCGGTCCACCGACGTACTCCTTTCACCCATATATACCCACGTATCCTAAAACTTCCAGAACGAACAATAGATCGGGAGTTCCGCCGCTAGAAGCCTCCGTAGCCACCGAAAGCCAATCTAGACTCGTTTCGGCACCCTGCCGGAGGGGGTAATCCTTCTCAGGTGGCCATCTTCATCATCCCGGTGCTCTCCATGACGAGGAGGGAGTAGTTCCCCCTCGGGGCTAAGGGTATGTACCAGTAGCTATGTGTTTGATCTCTCTCTCTCTCTCTCTCTCTCGTGTTCTTGATTTGGCACGATCTTGATGTATCGCGAGCTTTGCTATTATAGTTGGATCATATGTTTCTCCTACCCCTCTTCTCTCTTGTAATGAATTGAGTTTCCCCTTTGAAGTAATCTTATCGGATTGAGTCTTTAAAGATTTGAGAACACTTGATGTATGTCTTGCGTGGGATACCCGTGGTGACAATGGGGTATTCTATTAATCCACTTGATGTATGTTTTGGTGATCAACTTGCAGGTTCCGCCCATGAACCTATGCATAGGGGTTGGCACACGTTTTCGTCGTGATTCTCCGGTAGGAACTTTGGGGCACTCTTTGAGGTTCTATGTGTTGGTTGAATAGATTAATCTGAGATTGTGTGATGCATATCGTATAATCATACCCACGGATACTTGAGGTGACATTGGAGTATCTAGGTGACATTAGGGTTTTGGTTGATTTGTGTCTTAAGGTGTTATTCTAGTACGAACTCTAGGGCTATTTGTGACACTTATAGGAATAGCCCAATGGATTGATTGGAAAGAATAACTTTGAGGTGGTTTCGTACCCTACCATAATCTCTTTGTTCGTTCTCCGCTATTAGTGACTTTGGAGTGACTCTCTGTTGCATGTTGAGGGATAGTTATGTGATCCAATTATGATATTATTGTTGAGGGAACTTACACTAGTGAAAGTATGAACCCTAGGCCTTGTTTCCTAGCATTGCAATACCGTTTACGCTCACTTTTATCACTTGTTACCTTGCTGTTTTTATAATTTCAGATTACAAATACCTTTATCTACTATCCATATACCACTTGTATCACCATCTCTTCACCGAACTAGTGCACCTATACAATTTACCATTGTATTGGGTGTGTTGGGGACACAAGAGACTCTTTGTTATTCGGTTGCATGGTTGCTTGAGAGAGACCATCTTCATCCTACGCCTCCTACGGATTGATAAACCTTAGGTCATCCACTTGAGGGAAATTTGCTACTGTCCTACAAACCTCTGCACTTGGAGGCCCAACAATGTCTACAAGAAGAAGGTTGTGTAGTAGACATCATGGACTCATATGGAATAACTTTGGGGTTTATGGAATTGGATGCACAAGCAGTATTCCCGCTTAGTACAAGTGAAGGCTAGAAAAAGACTGGGAAGCGACCAACTAGAGAGCGACAACAATCATGAACATGCATTAAAATTAATCAACATCGAATGCAAGCATGAGTAGGATATAATGCACCATGAACATAAATATCGTACATGCTATGTTGATTTTGTTTCAACTACATGCGTGAGCATGTGCCAAATCAAGCAACTCGAATCGTTCAAAAGAGGATACCACCCTATCATACCACATCACAACCATTTTAATAGCATGTTGGCATGCAAGGTAAACCATTATAAGCTCATAGCTAATTAAGCATGGCATAATCAACTATAATCTCTAATTGTCATTGCAAACATGTTTATTCATAATAGGCTGAATCAGAAACGATGGAATAATCATATTTACAAAAATAAGAGAGGTCGAGTTCATACCAGCTTTTCTCATCTCAATAAGTTCATCATATAATCATCATTATTGCCTTTCACTTGCGCGACCGAATAGTGTGGATCTAAGCTGGAATCTGCAGGCATTCAATTCAAGAGAGAAGACAAGGTAATATAGGCTCTTTTGTCAGATCAACAATAATGCATATAAGAGCCACTTTAACATTTTCATTATGCTTTTCTCCTCTTGACCCCCAAAGGAAAGAAAAGAAATAAAACTATTTACATGGGAAAGCTCCCAACAAGCAAAAGAAGAACGAGAAATCTTTTTGAGTTTTCTTTTTAATCACTACTACAAGCATGGAAAGTAAACTAATTAAAAGCTTACAACTAATTTTTTTGTTTTTCTTAAGGTTTATTAAACACACAAGAAGAAAGCATAAAAAGGAAAATAAACTAGCATGGATGATACAATGAAAAAGTATGAGCACCGACAACTATCGATGAGTGTGTGAACATGAATGTAATGTCGGTGAGAAATACTTACTCCCCCAAGCTTAGGCTTTTGGCCTAAGTTGGTCTATGGCCACGGCTGGCCTGGTGGATATCCAAAGTTATAGTTGGGGTCGTACTGAGATGCAGCAGCTATTGCCTCATGAGCTGCCGCTTGGAGGCGGGCCGTCTCAGTCCTCCTCTTATACTCGTCCGTCTCCTCCCTGGTTATAACATATCTCCCTTTTGCCTGAGAGTCAAAGAAAGCAGGAGCAGGGAGAGCGATGTGATAGGTGCGTCGTCTGTCAAAGATTAGTCGGTACTGGAGGAACTGATTGTTCCTCTCAACAAACTGATGACGAACCATGGCCTCATAATCTAAATAAACAGGAGGCAACTCAATATCATACCCACGTATGGGTATATCAAGAAAATTAGCTAGACGGGTTGCATAAATTCCACCAAAGAAATCTCCATTAAATCTATTATTATGCAACCTACATGCAACAATGGCTCCCAAATTATAAGGTTTATCTCCTAATACAACATTGCTGAGAACACTGAGGTCAGGTACACACATGTGACATGCTTCATCCTTACCATTTATGCACCTACCTATGAAGAGAGCAAAATAATGTATAGCAGGAAAATGAATGCTCCCTATGGTAGCTTGTGTTATGTCTCTAGATTCCCCCACAGTTATACTAGCAAGAAAATCTCTAAATTCATATTTGCGAGGTTCATTAGGACTACCCCATTGTGGAAGTTTGCAAACAGTGTTAAAATCCTCTAAGTCCATAGTATAAGAATTTTCATAAAGATCAAACAGGACAGTTTGAGAATTGTGTGATGATGAAAATTCAAACCTTCTCACAAAGTAATTAGTGAGATAGTGGTACTGGCGGCACTTATCTGCCTCGAAGCTCTCAAGATCAGCATTACGCACATATGCGTTAAATTCTTCCTTGATTCCTGCTCGATCCATAAAGTCCTCTGAAGGCCATTCACAAGCCCGCACTTGAGCTTCCCTCGGTGGTTCATTGTTGGCATCACTTATTGCGAGCCTGGGTCCTTGCTTCCTTGATAGACCACCTTGGTACATTTTCCTAAACATATTTATTCCTCTGAAAAATTTCTGAAATTTTAGTAACTTCAAAATAAAAGTGAACCAAACTCAAGAAAATTGATAGCAACTACTACCACAAGTGCCTAGAGGATATATCATGCATTAAAACTACTTTTGACCATATAAATTTGACATGCAAGCTCAAGAACAGGGTCACCTAAGCAGCAAAAATATGCAATGAATAAAGCACTAGAACAAAAACTAATTGGACCATTGGAGGAGTTACATACCAAGGAACAATTCCCCAAAGCAGTTTTTTGAATGGATCTTTGAGCAAGGAGATCGAAAATGGCAGCAAAATGAGCTTGGACTCGGGTTTGAGCTGGTTGGTGATTTTTGTGGGAGGAAGAAGGAGTGTGTGGTAGCCGGGATAAGTGGAGGGGAGCCACCGTGGGCCCACGAGGCAGGGGGGTGCGCCCTCCACCCTCGTGGCCAGGTGGTTGCTCCCCCTTCTATGTTCTCAGTGCCAGATATTCTCAAATATTCTAGAAAGAATCATATTTAATTTTCAGGGCATTTGGAGAACTTTTATTTTCGGGATATTTTTTATTGCATTGATAATTCATAAAACAGATAGAAGAATACTATTTTTTCTTTATTTAATTATAAATAACAGAAAGTAAAAAGAGGGTACAGAGATTTGTGTTTTCTAAATTCATCCATCTCATGCTCATCAAAAGAAATCCACTAACAAGGTTGATCAGGTCTTGCTAACAAAGTCATTCCGAATAACATGGAACCGGAGAATTTTTGAATAACACTAGGTTACCTCAACGGGGATATGCATGTCCCCAATAATAAGAATATCATATTTCTTCTTGATAGTAGGAAGAGGAAATTCAAAACCTCCAAAAATAATCGATGGAATTTTTCCAATAGAGTTGATACTGTGGACTTGAGGTTGTTTCCTGGGAAAGTGTACCGTATGCTCATTACTATTAACTTGAAAAGTGACATTGCCTTTGGTGCAATCAATAATAGCCCCTGCATTATTCAAAAAGGGTCTTCCAAGAATAATAGACATACTATCGTCCTCGGGAATATCAAGAATTACAAAGTCCATTAAAATAGTAACATTTGCAACCACAACAGGCACATCCTCACAAATACCGACAGATATAACAGTTGATTTATCAGCCATTTACAAAGATATTGCAGTAGGTGTCAACTTATTCAAATCAAGTCTACGATATAAAGAGAGAGGCATAACACTAACACCAACTCCAAGATCACATAAAGCAGTTTTAACATAGTTTCTTTTAATGGAGCATGGTAAAGTTGGTACTCCTGGATCTCCAAGTTTCTTTGGTATTCCACCCTTAAAAGTATAATTAGCAAGCATGGTGGAAATTTTAGCTTATGGTATCTTTCTTTTATTTGTAACAATTTCTTTGATATACTTAGCATAAGGATTCATTTTGAGCATATCAGTCAAACGCATACGCAAGAAAGATAGGTCTAATCATTTCAACAAAGCGCTCAAAATCCTCATCATCCTTTTTCTTGGATGGTTTAGGAGGAAAAGGCATGGGTTTTTGAACCCATGGTTCTCTTTCTTTACCGTGCTTCCTAGCAACAAAGTCTCTCTTATCATAACGTTGATTCTTTGATTGTGGGTTATCAAGATCAACAACAGGTTCAATCTCTACTTCATTGTCATTACTAGGTTGAGCATCAACATGAGCATCATTGTTAACATTTTCACTAGGTTCATGTTCATTACCAGATTGTGTTTCAGCATCAGAAATAGAAATATCATTGGGATTCTCTGGTATGTCTACAACAGGTTCACTAGAAGCATGCAAAGTCCTATCATTTTTCTTTTTCTTCCTCTTAGAAGGACTAGGTGCGTCAATATTATTTCTCTGGGAATCTTGCTCAATTCTCTTAGGATGGCCCTCTGGATACAAAGGTTCCTGAGTCATTTTACCACCTCTAGTCATAAATCTAACAACATTATCATTTTTCTTACTATTTAATTCATTGAGCAAATCATTCTGAGCTTTAAGTACTTGTTCTACTTGAGTGGTAACCATAGAAGCATGTTTACTAATAAGTTTAAGTTCACCTTTAACATTAGCCATATAATCACCCAAGTGTTCAAGCATATCAGCATTGTGTTTCAATTGTCTGCCAACATAAGCATTGAAGTTTTCTTGTTTAACCATAAAGTCATCAAACTCATCCAAGCATGGGCTAGCAAACTTAGTAAATGGGATTTCAGCTTTATCATATCTATAGAGAGAATTTACCTTTACTACCTATGTCGAGTTATCAAGACCATGTTTTTCTTCAATAGGTGATAAATTAAGACCATGTATTTCTTCAATAGGAGGTAAATTCTTAACATCTTCAGCTTTTATAACTTTTTCCTTCATAGATTTCTTTGCCTCTTGCATATCTTCAGGACTGAAAAATAGAATACCCCTTTTATTCGGAGTTGGCTTAGGAGTTGGTTCAGGAATTGGATCAGGAAGTGTCCAATTATTTTTGTTGGTCAACATATTATTCAATAAAATTTCAGCTTCATCTGGTGTTCTTTCCCTGAAAACACAACCACCACAACTATCCAGGTGGTCTCTGGAAGCATCGGTTAGTCCATTATAAAAGATATCAAGTATTTCATTTTTCTTAAGAGGATGATCAGGCAAAGCATTAAGTAATTGGAGAAGCCTCCCCCAAGCTTGTTGGAGACTCTCTTCTTCAATTTGCAAAAAATTATATATTTCCCTTAAAGCAGCTTGTTTCGTATGAGCGGGGAAATATTTAGCAGAGAAGTAATAAATCATATCCTGGGGACTACGCACACAACTAGGATCAAGAGAATTAAACCATATCTTAGCATCACCCTTTAATGAGAACGGAAATATTTTAAGGATATAAAAGTAACGAGTTCTCTCATCAGTAGTGAACAGGGTGGCTATATCATTTAATTTAGTAAGATGTGCCACAATAGTTTCAGATTCATAGCCATGAAAAGGATCAGATTCAACCAAAGTAATTATCTCAGGATCAACAGAGAAATCATAATCCTTATCAGTAACAAAGATAGGTGAAGTAGCATAAGCAGGATCATATTTCATCCTAGCATTCAGAGTTTTTTGTTTCAGCTTAGCTAATAATTTCTTAAGATCACTCCTATCATTGCAAGCAAGAAAATCTCTAGCAGTTTCTTCATCCATAACATAGCCCTCAGGCACAACAAGTAATTCGTATCTAGGGGGAGAATCTTTATCATCACTTTCATCAATATTATCAGTTTCAATACTTTCATTCTCTCTAGCCCTAGCAAGTTGTTCATCAAGTAATTCACCAAGTGGCACCGTAGTATCAAGCATAGAAGTAGTTTCATCATAAGTATCATGCATAGCAGAAGTGGCATCATCAATAACATGCGACATATTAGAATTAATAGCAGAAGCAGGTTTAGGTGTCGCAAGCTTACTCAAAACAGAAGGTGAATCAAGTGCAGAGCTAGATGGCAGTTCCTTACCTCCCCTCGTAGCTAAGGGATAAATCTTGGTTCTTGGATCTTTTAAGTTCTTCATAATGATAAGTAGATATAAATCCCAAGTGACTCAAAGAATAGAGCTATGCTCCCCGGCAACGGCGCCAGAAAATAGTCTTGATAACCCACAAGTATAGGGGATCGCAACAGTTTTCGAGGGTAGAGTATTCAACCCAAATTTGTTGATTCGACACAAGGGGAGCCAAAGAATATTCTCAAGTATTAGCAGCTGAGTTGTCAATTCAACCACACCTGGAAACTTAGTATCTGCAGCAAAGTGTTTAGTAGCAAAGTAATATGATAGTAGTGGTAACGATAGCAAAAGTAACGGTAGCAAAAGTAATATTTTTAGTGTTTTGTAGTGATGATAACAATAGCAACTGAAAAGTAAATAAGTGAAGAACAATACATGGAAAGCTCATAGGCAATGGATCGGTGATAGAGAATTATGCCGGGTGCGATCAATCATGTAACAGTCATAACCTAGGGTGACACATAACTAGCTCCAATTCATCAATGTAATGTAGGCATGTATTCTGAATATAGTCATACGTGCTTATGGAAAAGAACTTGCATGACATCTATTGTCCTACCCTCCCGTGGCAGGGGGGTCCTATTGGAAACTAAGGGATATTAAGGCCTCCTTTTAATAGAGTACCGGACCAAAGCATTAACACATAGTGAATACATGAACTCCTCAAGCTACAATCATCACCGGCAGTGGTACCGATTATTGTCACTTTAGGGTTGCCGGATCATAACACACAGTAGGTGACTATAGACTTGCAAGATAGGATCAAGAACTCTCATATATTGATGAAAACATAATAGGTTCACATCTGAAATCATGGCACTCGGGCCCTAGTGACAAGCATTAAGCATAGCAAAGTCATAGCAACATCAATCTCAGAACATAGTGGATACTAGGGAACAAACCCTAACAAAACTAACTCAATTACATGATAGATCTCATCCAACCCATCATCGTCCAGCAAGCCTACGATGGAATTACTCACGCACGGCGGTGAGCATCATGAAACTGTGATGGAGGATGGTTGATGATGACGATGGCGATGGATTCCCCCCTCCGGAGCCCCGAACGGACTCCAGATCAGCCCTCATGACAGAGTTTAGGGTTTGGCGGTGGCTCCGTATCATAAAACGCGATGAATCCTTCTCTTTGGTTTTTTTCTCCATGAAAGTGAATATATGGAGTCAAGGTTGAGGTCGGTGGAGCGTCAGGGGGCCCACGAGGCAGGGGGGCGTGCCCAGGGGGCAGACGCACCCCCACCCTCATGGACAGGTGGAGGCCCCCCTGACATGGATCTTCCTTCCAGTATTTTTTATATATTCCAAAACAATTCTCCGTTGATTTTCAGGTCATTCCGAGAACTTTTATTTCTACACAAAAATAACACCATGGCAATTCTGCTAAAAACAGCATCAGTCCGGGTTAGTTCCATACAAATCATGCAAGTTAGAGTCCAAAACAAGGGCAAAAGTGTTTGGAAAAGTAGATACGACAGAGACGTATCAAGCGCCACCGCTAGGATACGTCTCCAACGTATCTATAATTTTTGGTTGCTCCATGATATATTATCTACTGTTTTGGACATTATTGGGCTTTATTATCCACTTTTATATTATTTTTGGGACTAACCTATTAACCTGGAGGCCCAACCCAGAATTGTTGTTTTTTTTGCCTATTTTAGGGTTTCAAAGAAAAGGAATATCAAACGGAGTCCAAACGGAATGAAACCTTTGGGAACGTGATTTTCTCACCGAACATGATCCAGGAGACTTGGACCCTACGTCAAGAAACAAAGGAGGAGGCCATGAGGTAGGGGGGCGCGCCGACATACTCCTTCCTCCTATATATACCTACGTACCCCCAAACGATCAGATACGGAGCCAAAACCCTAATTCCACCTCCGCAAATTTCTGTATCCACAAGATCCCATCTTGGGGCCTGTTTCGGAGCTCCGTCGGAGGGGGTATCCATCACGGAGGGCTTCTACATCAACACCATAGCCCCTTCGATGAAGTGTGAGTAGTTCACCTCAGACCTACGGGTCCATAGTTATTAGCTAGATGGCTTCTTCTCTCTTTTTGGATCTCAATACAATGTTCTCCCCCTCTCTTGTGGAGATCTATTTGATGTAATGTTCTTTTTGCAGTGTGTTTGTTGAGACCAATGAATTGTGGGTTTATGATCAAGTCTATCTATGAACAACATTTGAATCTTCTCTGAATTCTTTTATGTATGATTGGTTATCTTTGCAAGTCTCTTCGAATTATCAGTTTGGTTTGGCCTACTAGATTGATCTTTCTTGCAATGGGAGAAGTGCATAGCTTTGGGTTCAATCTTGCGGTGTCCTTTCCCAGTGACAGTAGGGGAAGCAAGGCACATATTGTATTGTTGCCATCGAGGATAACAAGATGGGGTTTTCATCATATTGCATGAGTCTATCCCTCTACATCATGTCATCTTGCTTAAGGTGTTACTCTGTTTTCATTAACTTAATACTCTAGATGCATGCTGGATAGCGGTCGATGAGTGGAGTAATAGTAGTAGATGCAGGCAGGAATCGGTCTACTTGTCTCGGACGTGATGCCTATATACATGATCATACCTAGATATTCTCATAACTATGCTCAATTCTGCCAATTGCTCAACAGTAATTCGTTCCCCCACCGTAAAATACCTATGCTCTTGAGAGAAGCCACTAGTGAAACCTATGGCCCCCGAGTCTATCTTCATCATATTAATCTTCCAATACTTAGTTATTTCCTTTGCTTTTTTCCTTTGCTTTTATTTTACTTTGCATCTTTGTCATAAAAATACCAAAAATATTATCTTATCTTATCTATCAGATCTCACTCTCGTAAGTGGCTGTGTAGGGATTGACAACCCCTTATCGCGTTGGTTGCGAGGATTTATTTGTTTTGTGTAGGTGCGAGGGACTCACGCGTAGCCTCCTACTAGATTGATACCTTGGTTCTCAAAAACCGAGGGAAATACTTACGCTACTTTGCTGCATCATCCCTTCCTCTTCGGGGAAAACCAACACAGTGCTCAAGAGGTAGCAAGAAGGATTTCTGGCGCCGTTGCCGGGGAGTCTACGCAAAAGTCAATATACCAAGTACCCATCACAATCCTTATCTCCCGCATTACATTATTTTCCATTTGCCTCTCGTTTTCCTCTCCCCCACTTCACCCTTGCCGTTTTATTCGCCCTCTCTCTCTATCCTCCCTCTCTTTCCCGTTTGCCTCTTTTTGCTCGCTTGCTTTTTGTTTGCTTGTCTGTTGGATTGCTTGCTTGTCACGATGGCTCAAGATAACACTAAATTGTGTGACTTTACCAATACCAACAACAATGATTTTATTAGCACTCCGATTGCTCCTCTTACCGATGGTGAATCTTGTGAAATTAATACTGCCTTGCTGAATCTTGTCATGAAAGATCAGTTTTCCGGCCTTCCTAGTGAAGATGCCGCTACACATCTAAATAGCTTCGTTGATTTGTGTGATATGCCAAAGAAGAAAGATGTGGATAACGATACTGTTAAATTGAAGCTATTTTCTTTTTCACTTAGAGATCGTGCTAAAGCTTGGTTTTCGTCTTTGCCTAAAAATAGTATTGATTCCTGGAATAAGTGCAAAGATGCTTTTATCTCTAAGTATTTTCCTCCCGCTAAGATCATCTCCCTTAGAAACGATATTATGAATTTTAAGCCACTTGATCATGAACATGTTGCACAAGCTTGGGAGAGGATGAAATTAATGATACGTAATTGCCCTGCTCATGGTTTGAATTTGTGGATGATTATACAAAAAATTTATGTCGGATTGAATTTTGCTTCTAGAATTTTTTAGATTCGGCCGCGGGAGGCACTTTTATGGAAATCACTTTAGGAGAAGCTACTAAACTCCTAGATAATATTATGGTTAATTATTCTCAATGGCATAATAAAAAGGTGCATGCGATAGAAGAAATTAATGTTTTGAGTGGAAAGATGGATGAACTTATGAAATTATTTGCTAGTAAAAGTGTTTCTTCTGATCCTAATGATATGCCCTTGTCTACTTTGATTGAGAATAATAATGAACCTATGGATATGAATTTTGTTGGTAGGAACAATTTTGGTAACAGCACGTATAGAGGAAAATTTAATCCTAGGCCTTATCCTAGTAATCCCTCTAATAATTATGGAAATTCCTACAGCAATTCTTATGGAAATTATAAAAAGATGCCCTCTGATTTTGAATCTAATATTAAAGAATTTATTACTTTGCAAAAGAATTTCAATGCTTTGATTGAAGAAAAATTGCTTAAGATTGATGAGTTAGCTAGGAATGTTGATAGAATTTCTCTTGATGTTGATTCTTTGAAACTTAGACCTATTCCGCCTAAGCATGATATCAATGAGTCTCTCAAAGCCATGAGATTTTCCATTGATGAGTGCAAAGAAAGAACCACTAGGATACGTGCTAAGAAAGATGCCTTTATACGAGCATGTTCTTCTAGTTCCTATGAAAATAAAGATGAAGATCTAAAAGTTATTGATGTGTCCCCTATTAAATCTTTGTTTTGAAATATGAATCTTAATAATGATGGGACTGAATATGATCCACCTTTACCTAGAAGGCGTTCCAAAAATTCGGAGTTTTTAGATCTTGATGCTAAAATTGATGAAAGTGGGATTGAAGAAATTAAAACCCTAGATGTTGCTAAACCCACTATTTTGGATTTCAAGGAATTTAATTACGAAAATTGCTCTTTGATTGATTGTATTTCCTTTTTGCAATCCATTCTAAATTCTCCCCACGCTTATAGTCAAAATAAAGCATTCACTAAACATATCGTTGATGCCTTGATGCAATCTTATGAAGAAAAACTTGAGTTGGAAGTTTCTATCCCTAGAAAACTTTATGATGAGTGGGAACCAACTATTAAAATTAAGATTAAAGATCATGAGTTCTATGCTTTATGTGATTTGGGTGCTAGTGTTTCCACGATTCCAAAGACTTTGTGTGATTTGTTAGGTTTTCGTGATTTTGATGATTGCTCTCTAAACTTGCACCTTGCGGATTCCACTATTAAGAAACCTATGGGAAGAATTAATGATGTACTTATTTTTGCAAATAGGAATTATGTACCCGTAGATTTTATTTTTCTTGACATAGATTGCAATCCTTCATGTCCTATTATTCTTGGTAGACCTTTCCTTAGAACGATTGGTGCAATTATTGATATGAATGAAGGAAATATTAGATTCTAATTTCCATTAAGGAAAGGCATGGAACACTTTCCTAGAAAGAAAATTAAATTACCTTATGAATCTATTATGAGATCCACTTATGGATTGCGTACCAAAGATGTACCAAAGATGACAATACCTAGATCTATCCTTGCTTTTTATGCCTAACTAGGGGCGTTAAACGATAGCACTTGTTGGGAGGCAACCCAATTTTGTTTTTATTCCTTGATTTTTGATCCTGTTTAGTAATAAATAATTTATCTAGACTCAGTTTAGGTTGTGTTTTTTGTGTTTAATTAGTGTTTGTGCCAAGTAGAACCGTTGGGAAGACTTGGGGAAAGTCTTTTTAATCTTGCTGTAAAAAACAGAAACTTTAGCGCTCACGAGAACTGCTGCCATTTTTATTTGGAAAGTGATATTTAGTTAATTCTTTTTTCAGATGATTAATAGATAAATTACTCATGTCCATCAATTTATTTTAGAATTTTTGGGAATCCAGATATTGCGATAGCTACAGATTACTACAGACTGTTCTATTTTTGACAGATTCTGTTTTTCGTGTGTTGTTTGCTTATTTTGATGAATCTATGGCTAGTAAAATAGTTTATAAACCATAGAGAAGTTGTAATAGAGTAGGTTTAACACCAATATAAATAAATAATGAGTTCATTACAGTACCTTGAAGTGGTCTTTTGTTTTCTTTCGCTAACGGAGCTCATGAGATTTTCTACTTTAAGTTTTGTGTTGTGAAGTTTTCAAGTTTTGGGTAAAGATTTGATGGATTATGGAACAAGGAGTGGCAAGAGACTAAGATTGGGGATGCCCATGGCACCCCCAAGATAATCTAAGGACACCTAAAAGCCAAAGCTTGGGGATGCCTTGGAAGGCATCCCCTCTTTTCGTCTACTTCTATTGGTAACTTTACTTGGAGCTATATTTTTATTCACCACATGATATGTGTTTTGCTTGGAGCGTCTTGTATGATTTGAGTCTTTGCTTTTTAGTTTACCACAATCATCCTTGCTGTAAACACCTTTTGGGAGAGCCATACATGATTTGGAATTTGTTAGAATACTCTATGTGCTTCACTTATATCTTTTTGAGTTATATAGTTTTGCTCTAGTACCTCACTTATATCTTTTAGAGCACGGTGGTGGATTTGTTTTATAGAAACTATTGATCTCTGATGTCTACTACACAACCTTGTTCTTGTAGACGTTGTTGGCCTCCAAGTGCAGAGGTTTGTAGGACAGTAGCAAATTTCCCTCAAGTGGATGACCTAATGTTTATCAATCCGTAGGAGGCGTAGGATGAAGATGGTCTCTCCCAAGCAACCCTGCAACCAAATAACAAAGAATCTCTTGTGTCCCCAACACACCCAATACAATGGTAAATTGTATATGTGCACTAGTTCGGCGAAGAGATGGTGATACAAGTGGTATATGGATAGTAGATACAGGTATTTGTAATCTGAAATTATAAAAACAGCAAGGTAACTATTGATAAAAGTGAGCGTAAACGGTATTGCAATGATAGTAAATAAGGCCTAGGGTTCATACTTTCGCTAGTGCAAGTTCCCTCAGCAATAATAACATAATTGGATCGCATAACTATCCCTCAACATGCAACAGAGAGTCACTCCAAAGTCACTAATAGCGGAGAACAAACGAAGAGATTATGGTAGGGTACGAAACCACCTCAAAGTTATTCTTTCCAATCAATCCGTGGGCTATTCCTATAAGTGTCACAAACAACCCTAGAGTTCATACTAGAATAACACCTTAAGACACAAATCAACCAAAACCCTAATGTCACCTAGATACTCCAATGTCACCTCAAGTATCCGTGGGTATGATTATACGATATGCATCACACAATCTCATATTCATCTATTCAACCAACACATAGAACCTCAAAGAGTGCCCCAAAGTTCTACCGGAGAATCACGATGAAAACGTGTGCCAACCCCTATACATAGGTTCATGGGCGGAACCCGCAAGTTGATCACCAAAACATAAATCAAGTGAATCACGTGGTATCCCATTGTCACCACAGATACGCACGGCAAGACATACATCAAGTGTTCTCAAATCTTTAAAGACTCAATCCGACAATATAACTTCAAAGGGGAAACTCAATCCATTACAAGAGAGTAGAGGGGGGAGAAAACATCATAGGATCCAAATATAATAGCAAAGCTTGCGATACATCAAGATCGTACCATCTCAAGAACACGAGAGAGAGATCAAACACATAGCTACTGGTACATACCCTCAGCCCCGAGGGAGAACTACTCCCTCCTCGTCATGGAGAGCACCGAGATGATGAAGATGGCCACCGGAGCAGGATTGCCCCCTCCGACAGGGTGCCAGAACGGGTCTAGATTAGTTTTCGGTGGCTATGGAGGCTTCTGGCGGCGGAACACCCGATCTATTGTGCTCACGGATGTTTTTAGGGTATATGGAGATATATAGGCGGAAGAAGTACGTCAGGGGGGCCACGAGGGGCTCACGAGGGTGGAGGGCGCGCCCGGGGGGGTGGGGGGGTGGGTGCGCCCCCTGTCTCGTGACCTCCTCGCAGATCCCCCGACATGCACTCCAAGTGTTCTGGGCTTCTTTCCTTCCAAAAATGAGTTCCGTGAAGTTTCAGGTCAATTGGACTCCGTTTGATTTTCCTTTTCTTCGAAACCCTAAAATAGGGTAAAAACAGAAACTAGCACTGGCTCTGGGTTAATAGGTTAGTGCCAAAAATGATATAAAAGTGTATAATAAAGCCCATAAACATTCAAAAGAGTAGATAATATAGCATGGAGTAATCAAAAATTATAGATACATTGGAGACGTATCAGCATCCCCAAGCTTAATTCCTGCTCGTCCTCGAGTAGGTAAATGATAAAAGAAAGAATTTTTGATGTGGAATGCTAGTTGGCATAATTTCAATGTAATTCTTTTTAATTGTGGTATGAATATTCAGATCTGAAAGATTCAAGACAAAAGTTCATATTGACATAAAAATGATAACACTTCAAGCATACTAACTAAGCAATCATGTCTTCTCAAATTAACATGGCCAAAGAAAGTTCATCCCTACAAAATCATATAGTTTAGTCATGTTTCATTTTCGTCACACAAGAATGCTCTCACCATGCACAACCCCGATGACAAGCCAAGCAATTGTTTCATACTTTAGTAATCTCAAATTCATAAACTTTCACGCAATACATGAGCACGAGCCATGGATATAACACTATGGGTGGAATAGAATGTAATGAGGGGTGTTATGTGGAGAATACAAAAAAGGAGAAAGTCTCACATCAATGAGGCTAATCAATGGGCTATGGAGATGCCCATCGATTGATGTTAATGCGAGGAGTAGGGATTGCCATGCAACGGATGCACTAGAGCTATAAATGTATGAAAGCTCAACAAAAGAAACTAGTGCGTGTGCATCCAACTTGCTTGCTCACAAAGACTTAGGGAACTTGAGGAGGCCCATTGTTGGAATATACAAGCCAAGTTATATAATGAAAAATTCCCACTAGTATATGAAAGTGACAAAACAAGAGACTCTCTATCATGAAGATCATGGTGCTACTTTGAAGCACAAGTGTGGCAAAGGATAGTAGGATTGTCCCTTCTCTCTTTTTCTCTCAATTTTTGGGGCCTTTTCCCTTTTTTATAGCCTTTCTCTTTTTTGGGCCTTCTTTTTTTATGGCCTTTCTCTTTTTTTGGGCCTTCTCTTTTTATGGCCTTTCTTTCTTTTTATTCCTCACTTGGGACAATGCTCTAATAATGATGATAATCACACTTCTATTTATTTACAACTCAATGATTACAACTCGATACTAGAACAAAGATGACTCTATATGAATGCCTCCGGCGGTGTACCAGGATGTGCAATGATTCATGAGTGACATGTATGAAAGAATTATGAACGGTGGCTTTGCCACAAATACTATGTCAACTTCATGATCATGCTAAGCAATATGACAATGATGAATGTGTCATGATGAACGGAATGATGGAAAGTTGCATGGCAATATATCTCGGAATGGCTATGGAAATGCCATAATAGGTAGGTATGGTGGCTGTTTTGAGGAAGATATAAGGAGATTTATGTGTGACAGAGCGTATCATATCACGGGGTTTGGATGCACCGGCGAAGTTTGCACCAACTCTCAATGTGAGAAAGGGCAATGCACGGTACCGAAGAGGCTAGCAAGGATGGAAGGGTGAGAGTGTGTATAATCCATGGACTCAACATTAGTCATAAAGAACTCACATACTTATTGCAAAAATCAACAAGTCATCAAAAACCTCGGCACTACGCGCATGCTCCTAGGGGGATAGATTGGTAGGAAAAGACCATCGCTCGTCCCCGACCGCCACTCATAAGGAAGACAAGCAAATAACACCTCATGTTTCAAATTTGTTACACAACGTTTACCATACGTGCATGCTACGAGACTTGCAAACTTCAACACAAGCATTTCTCAATTTCACAACTACTCAACTAGCACGACTTTGATATTATTACCTCCATATCTCAAAACAATCATCAAGCATCAAACTTCTCTTAATATTCAAAACACTCATAAGAAGATTTTTAACTATTCTTTGAATACCAAGCATATTAGGATTATTTAAGCAAACTACCATGATGTTTAGGACTCTCAAAATAATATAAGTGAAGCATGATAGTTCATCTATTTCTACAAAATAAAACTACCACCATGCTCTAAAATATATAAGTGAAGCACTAGAGCAAATGACAAACTACTCCGAAAGATATAAGTGAAGATCAATGAGTAGTCGAATAATTATGCAACTATGTGAAGACTCTCTAACATTTAATAATTTCAGATCTTGATACTTTATTCAAACAGAAAGCAAAACAAAATAAAATTACATCTAAGAATAGCAAACATCATGTGAATAAGCAAAAACTTAGGATCAACCGAAACTAACCGATAGTTGTTGAAGAAGAAAGGTGGGATGCCAACCGGGGCATCCCCAAGCTTAGATGCTTGAGACTTCTTGAAATATTATCTTGGGATGCCTTGGGCATACCCAAGCTTGAGCTTTTGTGTCTCCTTAATTCCTCTCATATCACGGTCTCCCTAAATCTTAGAAGCTTCATCCACACAAAACTCAACAAGGACTCGTGAGATAAGTTAGTATAAACCATTGCAAAAACCTTATCATACTCTACTGTAGCAAATCACTAAAATTATTATTCAACATTGCATAATAAATGCCTCTGCATATTCAATAGTCCTATCCTTAAATAGAATCATTAAAGAAGAAAAACATATGCAAACAATGCAAACATTACAGCAATCTGCCTAAACAGGACAGTATGTAAAGAATGCAGCAACATCCATACTTCCCTAGCTCCAAAAATTATGAACGAAAATTCTCACTGTAGTAAATTTATCAGAGCTTAATATGCAAAAGGTTTCAACATTTTATCACATTCTGAATTTTCTAGGGAATTATTGCAACAGCGGTAAACTTTCTGTTTTCAAACAACAACATGTATACTTGTAACATAGGCATAGTAAAGGCTATCAATGCCACTTTTATTGAAATAAAAGATTCAAAACATTGTTCTAAACAACAGAAAGCAAATCCTAACAAAATAAATTGACGCTCCAAGCAAAACACATATCATGTGGTAAATAAAAATATAGCTCCAAGTAAAGTTACCGATGAACGAAGACGAAAGAGGGGATGCCTTCCGGGGCATACCCAAGCTTAGGCTCTTGGCTATCCTTTAATATTACCTTGGTGTGCCTTGGGAATCCCCAAGCTTAGGCTCTTGCCACTCCTTATTCCATAGTCCATCGAATCCTTACCCAAAACTTGAAAACTTCACAACACAAAACTTAACAGAAAACTCGTAAGCTCTGTTAGTATAAGAAAATAAATCACCACTTCAAGGTACTGTAATGAACTCATTATTTATTTATATTGGTGTTAAACCTACTATATTCCGACTTATCTATGGTTTATAAACTCTTTTACTAGCCATAGATTCATCAAAATAAGTAAACAACACATGAAAAACAGAATCTGTCAAAAACAGAACAGTCTGTAGTAATATGTATCAAACGTATACTTATGGAACTAATAAAATTCTGAAATAAATATCTGGACCTGAGTAATTTATCTATTAATCATCTGAAAAAAGAATTAGCTAAATATCACTCTCCAGATAAAAATGGCAGCAATTCTTGTGAGCACTAAAGTTTCTTTTTTTACAGCAAGATCAACAAGACTTTCCCCAAGTCTTCCCAAAGGTTCTACTTGGCACAAACACTAATTAAAGACATAAAACCACATCTAAACAGAAGCTACATGAATTATTTATTACTAAACAGGAACAAAAATCAAGGAACAACGCTAAAGTTGGGTTGCCTCCCAACAAGCGCTATCGTTTAACGCCCCTAGCTAGGCATGATGATTTCAACGATGCTCACATAAAAGATAAGAATTGTAACATAAAGAGAGAATCATGAAGAATATAACTAGCACATTTAAGCCTAACATACTTCCTATGCATAGGGATTTTGTGATCAAACAACTTGTGGGAACAAGAATCAACTTGCATAGGAAGGTAAAACAAGCATAACTTCAAAATTTTAAGCACATAGAGGGGAAACTTGATATTATTGCAATTCCTACAAGCATATGTTGTCGTGGATCTAAATCTGATAGTAGAGTGGGGGTAGGTATGGAGAGGCAAGGTCCTAGCTATGGAGAGGTTGTAAACACAAGAGATGTACGAGTTCAGGCCCTTCTCGGAGGAAGTAAAAGCCCTACGTCTCGGAGCCCGGAGGCGGTCGAGTGGATAATGTGTATATGGATTACAGGGTGCCGAACCCCTCTGCCTGTGGAGGGGGGTGGCTTATATAGAGTGCACCAGGACCCCAGCCAACCCACGTAATGAAGGGTTTAAGGTACATTAAGTCCGAGGCGTTACTGGTAACGCCCCACATAAAGTGTCTTTACTACCATAAAGTCTACTCAATTACAGACCGTTGCAGTGCAGAGTGCCTCTTGACCTTCTGGTGGTTGAGTGAGTCTTCGTGGTCGAGTCCTTCAAGTCAGTCGAGTGAGTCCCTCGTAGGTCGACTGGAAGGTGATCTCTTCTAAGGGTGTCCTTGGGCAGGGTACTTAGATCAGGTCTGTGACCCTACCCTAGGTACATGACTCCATCATTAGCCCCCGAATGGATTGAGGCTTGAGTGATGAAGGAGTTGATGTTGTTTCCGATTAGCCTTCGCATACTGGTCGTGCGTTGTTTTGAACCAAAAAATCTCTTTGTTGATAGTGAGCAACTTTTCTTCAGTCGACTCGATCCATTCTTTTCCTTCGTCAAGTGATCTTTTGGACTTCGCCGATTTCCGAGCGACGGATCGCAGGAAATCCCGCGTCTGGCAGACCGATCTGCCGTTCGCGGATTCCGCGGGATACGAAATTTGGGGAAGCGCGCGAAGCGGGGCGGACCACGGCGCTCGAATGGGACAGGGCATAGACGCCTCGATCCCCGCGCCGCTTTTTTCGCCACGTATCACGTCCGCGCAACTGTTTAAGGATATGATTAGATCGACCGGGCCCACCTGTCATCCACTCGGAAGGGATCTTATAAACGCGCCCGGCGAGGGTTTTTTGAGCAGTGCCTCAGCATTCTCTCTCTGCTCCCTTCGTCTCCGCCCAACGCGCTCGCTCTCGCCTCCGCACAACTTCTCCTCGCGCGTCTCGTCGGCAGCCATGGTCAAGGAGAAGACGGCGGCGCTGGAACGCGCGAAAAAGGCGTCGGCGACGGAGAAGGCGAAGGGGAGATCCACCAGTCGTGGCGGGTCTTCGTCTAGATCTCGCCTGCCGAAAGGCTGGGTCCAGGGAGATTGGATCCAATCGACCATCACGGAGACGGATCTCCTCGACATGGCCAACGAGGGCCTGATCCCTCATGGAGCTGCAAGGCTTCCGGGAAAAGAGTGGCAGCCCCAGCCGGAAGAGGGTGAGTGCGTGCTTCTGGCTACCCATGTCGACCGCGGATTTTCTTTGCCGCCGAGCGTTTCCTTCCGTGGTTTCTTGAACTTCTTTGGAGCGCAACTCCACCACTTCACCCCGAATTCTATCGCCTATCTTGCCGCGTTTGTGTCCATGTGTGAGAGTTTTCTGGGTTGTCGACCGCATTGGAGTTTGTTCAAGCACATATTCACGTGTCGCTCTCAGACCGTGAAGAAGGCGAGCCCAGGCGACGAAAAAACCCAAGTTGTCCAAATGTGTGGGGGTCTGGGGATCCAGGTGAGGAACAAGAGCACCTTCCCAGCCATGACATTTCCCGAGTCAGTCAGAGGCTGGCAGTCGACCTGGTTCTACTGCCAGGATCAGCCGACGCCGGGGCAGTCGAGTGGACTCCCTCAGTTCACCATGGGCCGAGTGAACAAGCCCTCCTCTCTGAAGGTGATTCCGGAGGAGAAAGCTGACGTGAAGATGCTGATGGAGCGTGTAGTTCAGTTGGTTCGGGAGGGAGTGACGGGTATGGATCTCCTGGAGGTTTTTCTTAGGCGTCGTATCCAGCCTCTTCAGTTCCGGAGCCATTGCATGTGGTTGTACCGCGGGACTGAGGATGAGACTCGGGTCAATCCAGAAGCAGTCGACGATGCCACTCTGGAAAGGTGGATGGCCGCTGTTACTGGGAACAAGGATAACCCTCATGGAGCCAGAAGGATTCCTCCACTCGACCACCACAGTGATCCAAACAAGGTATGTCTGCTCCACTTCCCATTGTATTCTTGTCACATTTATTTCTGTTTTCTCTGCCGATCGGTCGACTGATCTTTGTCTTGATGTTTATCAGGTCCTCACTGAGCTGTACTCGATGCCCAATGGAGCCCAGGCTCCGACTGAGGAGGGAGAAGCGAGCGGGGGCGAGAGCCAGGAGGAGGAGTGGGACTCGGACGCCGCTGAAGATGATGATGATGATGATGACGATGATGATGATGATGAGGAGGACGAAGAAGAAGAGGAGGAGGAGGTCGCACCACCGCGCTCGGAAAGGCGGTCGAAGCTTGTCCATGACCCTGCGACTGAACGTGGCAAGGGGGTTGCGACTGTTACACAGTCGACCAAGCGCCCTCGGACCACCTCTCCGGTGCCGACTGAAAAGGCGTCGAAGCAGCCCAGGGCGGCCCCGTCAAAGCCGACCAAGCTCCTGCCGAAGATGAAGGTGTCCATCCCCACCATATCAGGGTAATCATGCTGCTTAAGTCTTCTTGTTTTGTGCGAACTTTATCTCTGGTTGGCGCTGGAGTTAGTCGACTGATTATTTGGAGTTGCAGTGCTGCTACTTCTAAGACCTCAGCCCGGGCTGACGACCATGAGATGGAGGACGCAGCAACCTCAAAACCTGGTACTATACTCTTAACACCGTTTCTAGTCGACTGACTCATGATCTCTAATCTTGATTCTTTTCTGTAGCTCCATCCAATGTTGTTATCACTCTCCCTGATGATGATGAAGATGAGGAACCGCTGAAGCACAGAAGGAGTAGGAAAGCGTCTGCCGGCAGGGTGCCCCAGGATGTGACGGTGCCTGAGACTCTGGTCGCGGAGGAGGAGAACACCACTCGACACACTGTGTCCTTCGCAGATCCACTGACGAGTGCTCTGCAGCCCTCCCTCTTCACGACGCACCACGTCCCAGAGGACCAAGCTGGCGCCGCGAAGGAGGCGATATGCCAGGCAGGGATCATGATGGAGCAGTTGAAGACCATCCGAGATGCGAGCCAGGCAGCTTACGACGCCAGTTCCGCCCTTCAAAGCAATGTTCAGGTCAGTCGACCACCGCTTGTTCTGTTAGGATATGCTATCAAAAACTTTTCTTTCTAGAATTTATAGTAATCACCCACTGGGTGTGTCGATTTAAACTCCGTGTTAGCGGGGGCACGCTGAGTGCACCCGCTGGGTGTAGTCCCCAAGGCTAAGGTCGACTGCTGGTAGTCGGCCTTAGGCTTTATAAGTTCAGTCTTTCCGTCATTCGACTATGGCGAATGGATTTTGCAAACCGGTGGGGGCACGCTGAGTGCACCCACTGGGTGTAGTCCCCAAGGCTAAGGTCGACTGCTGGCAGTCGGCCTTAGGCTTTATAAGTTCAGTCTTTCCGTCATTCGACTATGGCGAATGGATTTCGCAAACCGGTGGGGGCACGCTGAGTGCACCCACTGGGTGTAGTCCCCAAGGCTAAGGTCGACTGCTGGCAGTTGGCCTTAGGCTTTATAAGTTCAGTCTTTCCGTCATTCGACTATGGCGACTGGATTTCGCAAACCGGTGGGGGCACGCTGAGTGCACCCACTGGGTGTAGTCCCCGAGACTGTGGTCGACTGCTTGCAGTCGATTACAGTCTTAAAGAATACATATTGTTTTTTTTTTTGAGGTCGACTGGTCGACTCTGTCTTCAATAGGATTAGTGGGGGCACGCTAAGTGCACCCACTGGGTGTAGTCCCCGAGACTATGGTCGAATGCTTGTATTCGGCTGTAGTCTTAGAAACGCATGATTTTTCCTTTTCCACTCGGAAGTGAATTATCTTTGACATTTAGTCGATTGATTCTTCGCAGAGATCCTGTGACCTTGCGGCTCGCTACACTGAGCTGGAAAACAAGCACATTCAGCTCGAGCTGGATTTGAAGCTGGTTCAGGAGAATCTGACGAAGGCAAAGGAGGAGACCAAAGGTATGTTTGGTGAGACCTCGACGACTGCTTTTTCCCTTTATTTGTTTCAAAATCTGATCTTGCTGTAACTTGCAGGTAAGGTGAAGGAGGCCCAACAGAAAAAAGACCTTGAACTAGCTGAGAAGATCAAGCTTGCTGACGAGAAGTTAGCTTCAGTCACCAAGCTTGAACAAGAAAATATCAATCTGAAAGCTGCTCTTGGGAAGAAAAATGATCTGGAGGCCTTCCTGAGTGGTCTTGCCAAGAAGCTATTCCTTATGCTTGAAGGTAAACCTTTACGCTCAACAATCATTTTCAACTGTGATTTTTCCATTCGACCATTGCCTTGACTCGGTGATCGCCCTTGCAGAATTTTGTCAAGACTTTGAAGAAGAGACTAGCCGGCTGGAACCAAACCTTGACCCCGTCAATTCTCCGGTGAACGACGAAGTTGCCATGAATGTTTTCCGACTGGAGTCCTGTGTTGCAGCTGTCGTGGACTATCTTGCAAGGCTGAAGGTCGCCACATCTTGCATCGACTCAACGCTCTGGCCCAGGGAGACACTCCAGAACGACCTCGAGTCGCTGATGGCTCGCTTGAACACGGTCCCTGGTCGAGTGCAGGAGTGGAAAAAGTCCTCGGCTCGGTGCGGTGCAGATGTTGCTCTGTGTCTGGCCCGAGTCCACTACAAAGATGTGCGAGAAGACAAGCTGGCGGCCCTCCGGGTGGCCAACACCAAGAAACACGACTTCAGGTCCTTTATGGAAACTTTCATTGCTGCTGCCACTCGGATCGCAGATGGGATTGATCTTGATGAGTTTGTTGCACCTTCCAGCCCTCCACAGGAGGGGTAAAAAACTTCTTTTAAGCTCGACGCTTTAAATTTGCCTCGGTATGCCGAGTGGAGTTGTAACCGATAAACCTTAACAGGCTTAGCGCCTGAGCACTTTCGGTTCCTTTAGGTATCGTTCCAAACTTGAATTTGATGTTTGAATATGATTGCTTTTGGCTTGAAATGTCTTTTGCAGGTTCAAAGCAAGACGCTCACTGCAGTCGACTTATTCCTTAATCCACTTAGGTGAGCGCTGGGCTGCAGCTAAGCCCCCGAGTGAGGGGTTTGCTCTTCACTCGGTAGGATTTTTATATCTTAGGCGAGCACTGGGCTGCAGCTAAGCCCCCGAGTGAGAGGTTTGCTCTTCACTCGGTAGGATTTTTATATCTTAGGCGAGCACTGGGCTGCAGCTAAGCCCCCGAGTGAGAGGTTTGCTCTACACTCGGTAGGATTTTTATATCTTAGGCGAGCATTGGGCTGCAGCTAAGCCCCCGAGTGAGAGGTTTGCTCTTCACTCGGTAGGATTTTTATATCTTAGGCGAGCACTGGGCTGCAGCTAAGCC